>NC_142499.1:14394867-14548518 GCF_965113065.1 Corylus avellana
TGATTGTTTGATTTTGTTTGGAATTTTTTTTTCCTTTTATTTATTTTTGTTTTAAATTTTTCTATTTTTCTAGTTTTTTTTTTTCGTAGTTCCTGTTTTGCCTCTAGAGGTGCTCTCGAGCGCCTAACCAGGGCGATTGAGCGCACCTCACGGTGCGATCGATTGCACATCCAGAGAGCAGCACAGTTACGACACTAATTATAGATCTAATTTTTTGTTTTATTTCATGCAAGGTCAGTTGAGTCTGCATCTTCATAAGTTTTATTTTTAATTTTGTTTCTTTTCAATTTTTTTTTTCTTTTAACTTTTTGTTATTTTATTTTTAATTTCACACATGTGGGGAGGCATTCTGACGCCCCATGCATGTTCATTATGCCATGACCCTTATGACCATGTTAGAGAATGTCCTTCAATACGACAAATTTCTAACAAAATTTTTGGGCATAAGAACACATCGTTCTCTAGATTGAGGACCAACCGCTATTTTGATTCCTATAACCCATCATGGAGCCAACAGTCTAATCTTTCATGGCAAGCTCAAGCTCCTGGAATTCAAGCACCACAACTTCATGAAGAGGAGCCATCTCCACAGTTCTATGGTCAATCATATTCATGTCTTAGTCCCAGTTTGGGGCAATCCATTTTCAAGATAATAGCTCATGAAGAGGAACCATCTCCCATATATGACTATTCATATTCCTCTCCACCTCAACAATACTAAGAAGAGACACCTCCTCCGAAGAATTATGCGTTAGAAGAAGCGCATGCTAGTTTAGAAGAAACTGTTGAGGAGAGTTTTTGTGAGCCAAGTCTTGAGGATCCAATGGGAGAGCGTTTTGATCAAATTGAAGGTGACCTAGGCCTGGACAATCTACTTGAGCATGCTGAAACTTCTAATGAGCCAAGTCTTAAGCATCCTTTGGGAGAGTGCTTTGATGAATTTGGAGGTGACCTTGACCTCGACAAGCTACCTGAGTATGCTGAGACTTCTAATGAGCCAAGTCTTGAGGATCCATTGAATGAGCATTTTGATCAATTTGAGTTTGACTTGGATTGTGACAAGTTCCTCAAACCAGCTGAGATGTTTAGTGAGCCATGTCTGGAGGATCCATTGGAAGAGCACTTTGCTCAATATGAATTTGACCTAGACCTTGACATGATACATGAGCAAGCTAAGGCCTTATTGGATTCTACTCCTAAGAACAACAAGGTGGAAGAAGAAGATGAGCAAACTGAGGTTCTAGAGGAGCTACATTGGGAAAAGGAAGAGAGCACTGAGACTTCTTCAACATCAGCTCCTATTCCCAAATTACTAAGAATCCAAGAGAGAAGTCTGTTGGGGCTATGTGATGAGCAAATTGAGGACATCAAGATAGATGAATTCCCTGAGTATTATCTAGTTCATGATTCCCTCCCGGATGAGAAACTGTTGGAGAAAACTCAAAGGTGTCCTCCCTGATCTATAAACACTCGGAAGCATCTTGCAACAAAAAAGATTCATTCCCTTTGGTGCAAGAGAAGAAAAGACTGGTGCTTCAAGTTTAAAGTGCCATAGTCTAGCTGAAGACGTTAAACTTGGCGCTCAGGGAGGCACCCCACAGCATATCCTTTTTATTTTGTTTGCTTGTTTTATTTTTATTATATTTTATTTTATTTTGTTTCTGTTTTCCTTTGTTACTTTAGTGTTTTGCAAGGACAAGTGTGCTTCAATTCAAGTTTGGGGGTGTGCTATGAGCCATACTATTCGAAACAGTTCGTCCATCTCCCGGGTAAATTCTTTCCATGTTATAAACACATTGGGGACAATGTGTAATTTAAGTTTGGGGGTATGGGAGACACTTTACACACACTTTGTCCTAGTTCTATTTTATTTTTATTTTTATTGTTTATGAAAAAAAAATGAAAAAAAAAAATTCCCAGTTTTATTTTATTTTTATTGTTTGTGAAAAGAAAAAAAAAAAAAAATGTGCATGTTCATGTTTGCCTTAAAATTTTGGTTGATCTTAAGGATTGTGATTTGATTTCATTAGTGAGCCTAAAATTTTGAACACATGATCTAATAATTGAGTTTTTTTTTAGTTTGGTTACTTGCTTAGGACAGTTGAGAATTCATATGTTTGATCTGATCTCACAGAAGCACATTAGCACATAATTTGTGGGGTATGACATGAAAGTCTGATGTGTGTGTTTTTATGTCTAGGGTGAAACTGGATGATTTATTAGATGGATACTTTGGCATATATATATATATGTGAAAAAAAAAAACATGATCATTGATAAGGTTTTCACTGAGTAACTGGACCTCTTGCCTTAAAGCATTGAGTGTTCACGTTAAAAGGTGAAAAAATTTTGATTTGGTTAATGTCATGGTTAGTTTGGTTTCGTAGCCTTTTTGACTCGAGTTAGTAAGTCCTAGGAGTGTCTCTACACCTAATGCCCTAAAATTATCTGGTTTGAGAGTCATTGACTTAACACTCGTTACATGGGTCATTTAGAAAGCTTAAGGGAACCAAACATTGCACAATCTGACCAAAAAAAAAATCAAAATGCCATTGTTGTTCATTCTAATAGGGATTTCAGTGAACTTTGAGATGTGGAGACATTACACATTGGAAATACTGGGAAGCCTCATATTTTTGTGCTAGTTTACTTTACACTGTTTTCAAACTTGTGATGCTTTATCATGTCCTTTGTAAGTAATTGAACTTTGAAATTCCAATTCATTGTGAAGATGGAGTTCATCTTTTTAAGCTTGCTAATGAATAAAAATCATGATCTTGAAGAGATGCTTTAATTTTTGGAATAATATGAACTGTGCATGATGTTTGTGGGTAACATTTCTGGAAAACCCTCACGAGACTTCACTCGTCCTTTAGGAAATTTTTAGGGGTTTAAAAGGCTTGTTGCATACGCTAAATGCAATCGTACATCCCACGAAAGATGGATTTATCTTTTTGTTGTCTGTTTTTTCCATTTAGTTCTTAATTTTGTATTGTTAAGGGACTAGCAATATGTAAGTTTGGGGGTGTGTTAAGTGCTAAAATATTCATCTTTTTAGCCCTTAACTTACATGTGTTAATCCTTTAGTTTTAGCTAATTTATGCCATTTTAGTTCTTTTATGTGTTTTTCTTGATTTTTGTAGGACATTGGAACAAAAAGAAGCAACCTCAGAAGTTTCGGACTTTAAAGAGCTATTTTGAGAATATGGAAGGCTATGGTAGTGCGATCAATTGCAAGGGAGCTACGATTGAGCGCACTACAAGCAAAGACCACAATACGCAAGGCACCTGCGATGGAGGGCCAGAACAAAGAGGATCGAAAGCAATCCGGCGATCGATCGCACACGAGCTACGATCGAGCGCACCCGTGCATGAGGGGCAAGTCAGCCGCCAGCCTTGTTATGGAAAGTGTGATTTTTAGGGTTTTGAAGCTTTGTGCGAACTAGGGTTCAAACCCTACGATTTTTAGGGTTTCTAGAGTATTCCTAAAGCCTATAAATAGACCTTTAAGCCTCTAGAATAGACACACAATTTCCAAGAAGAAGAATTGGAGCTCTTCAAGTTCAAGTTTCAGGTTTATTCTTTTCCTTGATTTTATGAAGATGTTTAGCATCAAACTTATGTGTAAATAATTTATTTAGTAATGCTAGATTGAAGTGCTAGTTATGTTTAGTTAATATTCAATATTGGCATCCTTGTGATGATCATGTTGTGATATTTAACTTGATTAATTCCTGCTTTAATGAATTCCTCATATGTGTGCCTGATCAACATATGCATGTGGTATAGACTAGTTAGTTAAACCAATTTGGATGACTGAGTCCTGGGTTTAATAAAAGTAACAAAAGAAATCCACACAAGCTTCTTGGGTTAATCAACATGGGGAATCGGGAGTATACACCCATGCCCTAGGCCTCATATGTTTGTCGATTTCTACAGAATCATGCTTTCTTAAAGAACAACTTAGTATACACCCATGCTAAATCCTTTAAGAAAGAAAAGAGTTAGAGTATACACTCATGCCTAACTTGTTACTTAGGGAAATCTATAGCTTAAGGAGTATACACCCATGCCCTTAGGTTGACAAATATTAGATATACATAACATGATCAAAACATTGGCATATTGATATACTATCTAAATATAATTAGTGGTGGATATCAAAGCCCTACCTTTTTATTATTATATCAAAAACCAATCTTTGTTTTGTTTTACTTTTTGGAATTTATTTTAGACAAAATTTAGCAATCCTCGTGGAAATGACCCCGTACTTGCACCCTATAATACTATGTTGACCTCGTGCACTTGGGGGTAAAACATACAATTATTTGCCTATTAATTTAGGTAGATATTTGTAACAACGGACCATTGATCGGTTGGACCATGGATGGCATTACCACCGAGGGACTGATTCCCCTTAATATCATCAATGGTCCAGCCGATAGCTTCCTTGTGCTCTCTTAAAACGTCCAATAACTTCTCTTCTTGAGCATCAACCAAGTTTGAAGCTATAATCATAGGCAAAGAATCTGCTGGACCGAGGAACTTATACTTGAGGGTCTCCAGTAGAGGCTTAAGTTCCATCTTAGGGTGCTCTGGCACTATGGCCTCCTCAATTTCACTGCTCACCAGAGGAGCATACTCCAATATTGCATCTGCTTGCTCAAGCAACTGGTCCAAGTCCAAATCATCTCCAAATTGAGCAAAGCATGCTTCCAAAGGGTCATCTATGCTCGATTCACTAACTGTCCCCTCAATAATCTCCTCAATCAAGCATACATTTCTCACCTCATCATATTCTAGTGATTGTTTGCAGATATCAAAGATATTTAGCTCTGCTGTCATGTTCTTGAAAGAGATCTTCATCACCCCCACCTATAATTTATCAGGGTATTTGTTGTGCAAATTTATTTAACTCGCAAGTGCACGAATCAATTGTAGTTTAATGGATTGCAAGTGCGAGGTCGATCCCACAGAGAATTGTATTTTTGAAAGAACACTTTATATCTAAACTAATTAAATCCTAATCTAGTTCCAAAAGGGTTTTGATTTTTGAGTTTTGAAAATTAAAGGATAAACATAAACTAAATAAAATAAGTAAATCTAAGGATAAAGGTACTAAGGTTTGGGAATTCACACTCACCAAATCATAACAACATACTTTATGTTCATCAATATTAATCTGAAGTTCTCACAAATTAAATCATAGATATGTTTTACTATGCTTCAAAGAATTAATCAAAATCATCCCATGTATCCATTCATTGACCAAATCACAAAAGGAATCCAAATTAAATTGAAACACCAGATGTATCCGTAGAATAAATCACAAGGGATATCCAATTTTTATGAGTTAAAAGCCAAGCAATCAATCATATGAAATTATCTCAAATCATCACATGTATCCTTGAATCACAAGAGATATCCAAGAATCAATCCATACAATTGATTAAAAGTAAAACAATTGAAATATAAAACCCAATAAAATCAGAATAATAAAAACTTACATAAAAGTGATGTTGTTCTTCATCGGTGAGGCTTCATCCCCAACCTTAGTTGGGAATTTAGCTCCACATAAAAATAAAACCTAAACTAAAGAAAACCTAAACTAAAAAGAGAAAAACTGTAGAATTTTGCTCTCTCGGATTGTGTCTCTTTTCTTGAATGCAAAGAAGTCTATTTATAGGCTTAGGGAAGTCCTAGAAGCCCAAGTAAACCTAGATAATTCGGAAGTCTGTCTTCCAGTCAAAATAGAAGTCTGAAATCGGACTAGGATTCGTCCAACTTTGTGTCTCTTAATGGTCGGGCGATTTTGACATAGAAACCGTCCGAATTACGAAAATTCTATTTCACAACAAATTGTTATATTTTGAGCTAGCTTTCTAATGCCGTTTGAATCACTTCAATCCGATATTTGAGCGGAGAGTTATGGTCAAAATACTAAGACGTATGCAGAATCTGAATTTGAATCCGATCCGAAATCTTATCCAATCTGAACTTTAATCTGATTTAACCTTTTCTTGGATTTGGTTAGACTTAACCACATCATCTAGGTCTTCTCAAAGTATGCTTTCTTCCAAACTTCGCATTTTTCCCTTTAAAGCTGTAGTTTTTCTTTAATGACCTACAAAATACTAAAAACACAAAACTAACACAAAATATTAAATAACGACACAGCTAAAGGATTAACTAATGTAAATAAAGGGGTCCAAATATGCAATATTTGGCACTTATCAGTATTAGTTGTAGCTAAGAAATGTCACCCTAAAATCACCGGTATTTGAATCCCAACATTCTGAACCGGTTCCGTGTCTAGCACAATAAAGTCCTTGGGGAAATAGAGCGTCATAGATGTGGGCTTCAATTCTCCTAACCCCAATTGTAAGTAGATTGAATAGGGTAGGAGATTCACACTTGCTCCAAGATCTAATAAAGCCCTTTCAATTCGGCTGACTCCTATCATGCAAGAAATGGTAGGACACCCAGGGTCCTTATACTTGATAGGCAGTGTTGTGAATTTTAATTGTACTCGCAAGTACACGAGTTGTTTACAATATAGCTTATGCAAGTGTGAGGTTGAATCCACAGGAAATTGTGTTGGTGTAATTAAATTTCTATCTAAATCAAATGATTTTTAACCTAGTTCCAAAAATTTTGTGATTTTTAAATTGAAAATAAATAAACATAAACTGAAACAAAAAGAAAAAATCAAAAGATAAGATACTAAGGTTTTTAGAATCAGCTCTCACAACTCATAGCAACAACTTTCATGTTCATCAATATTTTCCGAAGTTTTCAACGACACATTTTATGTATGTTATATTTTTTAGCAAAATAGATGAATCAAATCATCCAAAGTATCCGTTCTTTGTACAAATCACAAAAGATACCCGATTTAATTTAAATCATCCAATGTATCTATGCTTTGCACAAATCACAAGGGATATCCAACTTAAATCAAATGATCCTATGTATTCGTTGAATAAATGACAATAGATATCCAATATTTAAGCAAATAAACCAAGCAATCAATTAAAAGTGATCAACAATTAATTGAATATAAACAGAACAATGAGAAATATAATTCATATAATTGGAAAAAGTATCAATTTACATGAAAATTATCCGTTGCTAATCATTTGTAAGGCTTCATCCTCAACCTTAATTGGGGGTTTAGCCTCTCATGGAATTGAAAGACAATACAAACAAATATGAATCCATGGAGTACTAGAAGCTTACAAAACAAAACCCTCAAAATTGGGAGCACCAAAAGCAAGGAAAAACCTAGACTTCCATCTCTCTCCTTTGAAAAATCGTGCATAGCGCCCCCCCCCCCCCTGAAATTTCGTTTTCCTTTTATATCCCTATTTATAGGGTTTTTTTTTTTTTGGGGGGGGGGGGGGGGGGTAAAAACAGCACTGGGCATACTTCTGATATGTGGCATGTCCGGATAGACCTTTGCTGTGTCCAAACAACTTTTCTTCTCCCGAGTACGCTCGAGTGACACTGATGTGCGCTCGAGCGCACGTCTGTCCGGACGGGCCTGTTGGCCATCTGGATGGGCCTTGCTTCCTTTCGATTTTCAAATCCACTCTTTTCCCTTAGCAACCTTCAAAACACTGAAATTACAAAACTAAAACAAAACCTTAGATCATAACACGGCTAAAGGATTAACAAATGTAAATTAAGGGGCTCTAATATGCAATATTTGGCACTCATCAGGCAGCTTGCAATGAAGGATAGAGCTGACCTGCTCGGTCAAAAACGCTTTCTTTGGGACATTCGTTCTTCTTTTGACAGTAATCAAGTCCTTCAAAAGTTTGGCATGTGAAGGCACTTGTTGGATGGCATCCAAAAACGGAATGTTGATTTGGACTTGCTTGAACAACTCCAAAATGTCCCCAAATTTTCCTCCTTTCTTAAGTGTTTGCAATCTTTTAGGGTAAGGCGCTTTAGGAACAAACGTCCCTGGGGAATCGTCAACAATGGGTGTGACTCTTGAAGGCTCAGCATCTGTTCCCTCATTGTTGCTACTATCTTGCCCTTGCAGCACAGCAAGGTTCTTTTCTTGCAAAACCACTTGATTGTCCACTTGTCTCCCCAACCTCAGTGTGACAATTACTTGCACATGTTCCTGCCTGTGCGCATGATTTGAAGAATTTCCAACCGCAAATTGTCCCTTAGGGCTGGGCACGGGCTAACTTGGAAACTTTCCCTTCTCTCTTTCACCCAAGTGATTTGCTATCTGTCTGATCTGACTCTCCATCTTAGAAATTGCTAGGGTGTTCACCATGGTAGCATTCTTCACTTCACTTATGGATTGGCCTGTGAGCTGCATGAAGCCCTTCAGAGTATCTTCCAGAGATGATTATGAAGAAGAAGTTGGCACTTGATTGGGAGCTTGGAATGCAGGAGGTGGCGTTCGATGAGCCGAGCGGCCATGATTCTAAACCGGTGGAAGAAATCTGGGTGGGTATTGATTTTGAGCATGATGAGGGGCTCCTCCCTGATTCATCGGTTGGTTCTGCTTCCCTAAGAAACTAGGGTAGTTCCGCCACCCTGGATTGTAGGTCTCCAAGTAAGGTCCACTTGCTTCCTTCCTATAATCATTGAAAGCGTTCACTTGTTCCATAGGGCACTCGGCAAAAGCCTGTACAGATGGACAATTCTATGCTAAGTGCAAAGGACTAGCACAAATGGAGCAGCTATCAACATTGAATGCATTAGCTGCATTGATGGATTGGCTCACTGCGAGAGCATTGACCTTTCTGGTAAGAGCATCTATCTTCATCCTCAAATTTGTGTCTTCTTTCACTTCATAGATGCCTCCTTTCTTGGGAATAAGAGCGGATTTGTCCAGACAACTTGAAAAGTCCCACTGCTGTGTGTTGTCGGACAACTTATCCAATGATCTATATGCTTCATCTCCCATCAAACTTAAAAATGCTCCCCTATTCATAGGCTTAATCATACTACGGTTGGACTGAGTCAATCCTTAGTAGAAGAACTGAATGAGCCTCCTTGTCTCATATCCGTGTGGAGGGCATTTTATCAACAACTCCATGAACTGCTCCCAACTCTCATAAAATTTCTCATCCTCTTCCTGAGAGAAAGAACTAATTTCCCTTTGGTACTCATTGACTTTAGACATCAGGAAAAACTTATTGTAGAACTTGCTCAATAGGATTTCGCAAGAGATGATAGATCCAGGGATGTTGGAGTCCAACCATGCCTTGGCTCTATCATGTAGTGAGAAAGGGAAAAGTTTCAGATGAACAGACTCCTCAGAAAAATTCTGAAACGTGAATATGTTGCAAATGTCCTTGAACTTCTTCATATGATTGTAAGGGTTTTCCATCTCTAGACCATGGAATGACGGTAAGAGTTGGATCACATGAGGTTTAAGGTCAAAATGCGTAGCATTAGTTGGGTGCAAAACTATACACGAAGGAGAATTAGTCGCCCTGGGTGCGAACAATTCCCTAAGACTTCTAGCTCGCTCCTCATTCTCAGCTCTTCCTTGTTCCACATTCTCAGGTATATCCTCCATCTCAACAATAATCTCTAACTCAACAGGTGTTCTAAGATTTCTCCTAAAAGTTCTTTCTATTTCAGGATCTAAAGGTGTAATCTCTAAGTTCAAAGATCTCCGACCAAGCATACACCACACAAAAAGTACTAAGATAAACTAACTAACAAAAACGAAATAATCACAAAAATAAGAAAAGCAAAATAGAAAATAAATGCAAAAACAGAAAACAAAATACTCACAAAATGGACCAAAAAGATTTGGCAAATTTTTTTTTTTACTCAGCTGCTGCTAGTCTGCTAATGCTGTCTGCGGAGATGCACTCGAGTGCAGGCATGCAATAGTCTGTCAGAGACGCTGTCTGTTGTGTTGGTGTGCTTGAGCGGCAATGGCTTGTGCTCGTGCGTAAGTGTGGAGTGAGTGATAAGTGCCAAATATTACATATTTGGACTCCTTTATTTACATTAGTTAATCCTTTAGCTGTGTCGTTATTTAATATTTTGTGTTAGTTTTGTATTTTTAGTGTTTTATAGGTCAATAAAGAAAAACTACAGCTTTAAAGGGAAAAATGCAAAGTTTGGAAGAAAGCATACTTTGAGAAGATCAACCAAATCCAAGAAATAGGTTAAATCAGATTAAATTGGATAAAAGATCAGATTGGATAAGATTTCGGATCGGATTCAAATTCAGATTCTGTATACGTCTCAGTATTTCAACCATAACTCTCTGTTGAAATATCGGATTGAAGTGATTTAAACGGCATTGGAAAGCTAATTCAAAATACTACAATTCGTTGTGAAATAGGATTTTCCTAATTCGTACAGTTACTATGTCAAAATCGCCCCGTAATTCAGAGACACAAATTTGGACGAATCCTATTCCGATTTCAGACTTCTATTTTGACTAGGAGACAGACCTCCGAATTATCTAGGTTTAATAAGGTTCTTAGGACTTTCCTAAGCCTATAAATAGACTTCTTTGCATTCAAGAAAAAGACACAATTTCAGAGAGCAAAATTCTTTTGTTTAGTTTTTCTTTAGTTTTAGGTTTAGATTTTATTTTTATGTGGAGCTAAATTCCCAACTAAGGTTGGGGATGAAGCCTCACTGATGAAGAACAACATCACTTTTATGTAAGTCTTTATTTATCCGATTTTATTGGGTTTTATATTTCAATTGTTTTACTTCTAATCAATGCATGGAGTGATTCTTGGATATCTCTTGTGATTCAAGGATACATGTGATGATTTGAGATAATTTTATATGATTGATTGCTTGGTTTTTAACTCATAAAAATTGGATATCCCTTGTGATTTGTTCTACGGATACATCTGGTGTTTCAATTGAATTTGGATTCCTTTTGTGATTTGGCCAATGAATGGATACATGAGATGGTTTTGATTAATTCTTTGAAGCATAGTAAAACATACATAAGATTTGAATTGTGCGAACTTCGGATAAATATTGATGAACATGGAGTATGTTATTATGATTTGGTGAGTGTGGATTCCTAAACCTTAGTCTTTACCTTTTGTTTTATTTTAATTAGTTTATGTTTGTCTTTTAATTTCAAAATCAAATTCAAAATCAAAAACTTTTTGGAACTAGGTTAGGATTTAATTAGTTAATATATAAATTGTTCTTTCAAAAATACAATTCTCTGTGGGATCGACCTCGCACTTGCAATCCATTAAACTACAAACGATTCGTGCATTTGCGAGTTAAATAAATTTGCACAAGAAGTTTTTGGCGCCGTTGCCGGGGAATTGTTCAATTTTTTAAACCAATTTATTTCTAAATTAGTTTTATTCTTCTACTAGTTATAATTAGGATTTTATTTTTCTGCAATTTGTTTTCTTTTATTCGTATTACTAATAAAAAAAAAAAAAAAGATTTTTCTTGTTATTTTTTTTTTTGTTTTGTTCGGCTTGTTTTACAGTTCTCCCGCAAAACCTTCCCAAATCAGCGCGATTGATCGCACTCACAGCAAAGGCGGCAGTTCTGTATATCTTTGCCAAAAATTTATTTTTGGTCCTTTTTGTGAGTTTTTAAATTTTAGTTTTCATTTTTTTTTTTTATTGTGTTAGCTGTTCTTTTAGTTTATTTTCTAAAAAAAAAATAAAAAAAAAATAAAAAAAAAATTTGGTTAATGTTTTATGTGGGATATCTGCATGCTAAAAAGTGAGGAGAAGGATGAATTTTCATTTTAATGATTTTAATGCCTCTCCTAGTTGTAGGACACCAGCTCCTACCAACTACCCTCAAAATTTTTACCCACCTAAACCATGTTCATTTTGTTTCAATCCTTATCATGAGGAGAACAATTGTCCAGATCTACGAGCTGAGCTCAACGACTTATGGGACAAATTAGACAAAATCAGAGCAGCTAGATCTAACTTTTCATATGAACAAATGAACACCGGTTTCTCTAGCTCGAGGTTTGATTCAAATTTCAATTGTTATAACCCGGACTGGAGAAACTAATTTGATTTCTCAGGATCAGCTCAGGCTACAGGAAATTATGCTCACCAATTTGATGAATTGCACCATTCAGAATATCCGTAGTTCGATTATCAAGCTTAACCTCCTGTTTATCAGTCTACCACTCAAGTGCCACAGCCTGCACCACTGTCATCACTGGAAGACATGATGAAAGCATTCATGCAATCAATGGATAAGAACATACAAGATATGAAGAATGCTACCATGAGCAATTCCCAAGCTGTACAGGAGCTGAGGAATTCCAACATGACTAATGGCAGAGACATACAAGAACTTAAGCAGGCCATGACCAAGATAGAAGGACAGATCAGTCATCTAGTTGCTGACTTCAAACGAATAGAGGAAGAAGAGCTTCAAAGTCAGCTGATGGCTGAAAGGCACTACATGATTGATGAGGATGATTCCGAAAAATCTTATCTTGAGCATGCCCAAGTCACCATCACACTATAGAGTGAGGAAATTGTGGATAACAAAGAGGAGGAAAAGAAAAAGGAACAAGTTGAACACCCTGAGCAAGTTGAGCACCATGAGAATAGTGAGCCCCCAACAAATCTTGATCTGCCCAGCGACATGGAAGTCAGTATTGAAGCTCATGTCTGCATCACTGCCCCTCTTGAGACATATCAAGAGCCCAAAGCTTCATCGCCTGAATGTCTCAAAGAGCCATCTTATGTCAAGATACTCAAAGACTTGTGCACACAAGCACACAAATTTAGGAACCACTTTCCTAAGAAGATCCTTCGAAGCAAGAAATTCTACATAAGATGGCGAAATATCCTTCCAGAGGGGTATGAAGTTTTGAAGAAGAAGGGGTGGAAGGGATTGGTCGGACATCCGCATGATAGGGGGAAGCGCTGTAAAGTTTTCTCCTCCAGTTTATTTTCTGCACTTCACTCCACAAATTCTTTCTTTCCTTTTTCATTATATTGCATTTCTTTTTATTTCTTTTTGTTTCTAACAGCAATTGATCTTTTGATGTTTTGTTTCTGTGAAAAAAATATTGCTGTTAGTTTTATGTTGACAGGTGTTTTGGTGTTTAAGTTTAGGGGACGCCCTAGCCTTGTTCACACTCAGATTTCCTTACTTCCGGTAATGTATTTCTATACTACACATTGAGGACAATGTGTAATTCAAGTTTGGGGGTATGGAAAAACACTTTGTCTGTTTATTTTGGTTCTTATTTGTTTATTTTTATTTGTCATTTTGTGTTAAAAAATTTGAAAAAAAAAATTGTGCTATGTTGTTGTCAAGTTTGAGTTAAACTGTAACTGTGATTTACATTTCATTAGTTTGCTTAAAGGGTTGAACAAATCATTATGTCATTAGGAGTCTGAGTCCTTTGACTTATTTTTGGGTAAAAGAGATTTCACTTGTTTTGAGATAAATTTTTATGAGCACTTTAGCATGTTTTTTGTGAGGTATGATGTTTTAGCTTAAGCTTGTTCTCTTTGAGATTTGTTGGATGACCTATTGATGAATAACCATTGGCTTGGAAGATATAAATAAATAAATAAAAAAGAGAAGGAAAAAAAAAACGATCATGTTGAGTTTTCCGCTGAGTAACTAGACCTCTTGCCTCATTAAGCATTGAATGTTCGCGTCAAAAGGTGTGAAGTTCAGTGTTGATTTATGATATAGCTAATCTGACTTCGTAGCCTTTTTGACTTAAGTTAATAAGCCCTTATGGATGTTTTACATCTAGTGCCCTAAAGCCACTGGCTTGGGAGTCATTGGCCTAACACTTGTTACATGAGTCAATTAGAAAGCTTAAGGGAGTTAGACATTGCAGAGCCTATAAAAAAAAAAAAAAAAAAAAAATGCATATCTTGCCTTGGTTGTTTCATTTGATAGAGATTTTTACAAATTTTATGGAACTTGTCTTGAGTTTAAACTGAAAGCTTCATGATTGTATGCTAATTACACTTTACACATTTCAGAACATATGAGGTCTCAATTGTCCACTTATGAGTGATTTGATTTTGGATTTCCTTTCGACTATTATGATGGTGTTTGTCTTTTTAAGTTTGCTCATGAATAAAAACCATGGTTTATGTGAAACTTCTTTCTTGTTAACAACATAGTGTACAATGTTTGTGGGTATCATTCCTGTTAAGCCCTCACAAGACTTCACTCGTCCACTAGGGATGCCTAGGGGTTTAAAAGACTTGTTGCATATGCTAAATGCAATCGTTTCTCCCACGAAAGAGGATTTATGTTTCTTGCTTTCATTTTATTTTTCGTTTTGTTTTGCTAAGGGACTAGCAAAATGTAAGTTTGGGGGTGTTTGATAAGTGCCAAATATTGCATATTTGGACCCCTTTATTTACATTAGTTAATCCTTTAGCTATGTCATTATTTAATATTTTGTGTTAGTTTTGTATTTTTAGTGTTTTGTAGGTCAATAAAGAAAAACTACAGCTTTAAAGGGAAAACTGCAAAGTTTGGAAGAAAGCATACTTTGAGAAGATCAACCAAATCCAAGAAATAGGTTAAATCAGATTAAATTGGATAAAAGATCAGATTGGATAAGATTTCGGATCGGATTCAAATTCAGATTATGTATATGTCTCAGTATTTTGACTATAACTCTCCGTTCAAATATCGGATTGAAGTGATTTAAACGGCATTGGAAAGCTAACTCAAAATAATACAATTCGTTGTGAAATAGGATTTTCCTAATTCGTACAGTTACTATGTCAAAATCGCCTCACAATTAAGAGACACAAATTTGGACGAATCCTATTCCGATTTCAGACTTCTATTTTGACTAGGAGACAGACCTCCGAATTATCTAGGTTTAATAAGGTTCTTAGGACTTTCCTAAGCCTATAAATAGACTTCTTTGCATTCAAGAAAAAGACACAATTTCAGAGAGCAAAATTCTTTTGTTTAGTTTTTCTTTAGTTTTAGGTTTATATTTTATTTTTATGTGGAGCTAAATTCCCAACTAAGGTTGGGGATGAAGCCTCACTGATGAAGAACAACATCACTTTTATGCAAGTCTTTATTTATCCGATTTTATTGGGTTTTATATTTCAATTGTTTTACTTCTAATCAATGCATGGAGTGATTCTTGGATATCTCTTGTGATTCAAGGATACATGTGATGATTTGAGATAATTTCATATGATCGATTGCTTGGTTTTTAACTCATAAAAATTGAATATCCCTTATGATTTGTTCTACGGATACATCTGGTGTTTCAATTGAATTTGGATTCCTTTTGTGATTTGGCCAATGAATGGATACATGGGATGGTTTTGATTAATTCTTTGAAGCATAGTAAAACATACATAAGATTTGAATTGTGAGAACTTCGGATAAATATTGATGAACATAGAGTATGTTATTATGATTTGGTGAGTGTGGATTTCTAAACCTTAGTCTTTACCTTTTGTTTTATTTTAATTAGTTTATGTTTGTCTTTTAATTTCAAAATCAAATTCAAAATCAAAAACTTTTTGGAACTAGGTTAGGATTTAATTAGTTTATATATAAATTGCTCTTTCAAAAATACAATTCTCTGTGGGATCGACCTCGCACTTGCAATCCATTAAACTACAAACAATTCATGCACTTGCGAGTTAAATAAATTTGCACAACAGTGAGCTTGAGTGCAAGTGTAGAGTGGTCGTGCACAGGTGCGGCTCGCCTTGCTGCCTTGTACTTGAGTGCGCTCGAGTATGCTGAAGTGTGCTCGTGTGTACTGCACTTGATACGTTCGTTTGAGACTGCAAACAGAAACTAAACACAACTTTTCTTTTCTTTTTTTATCAGAAACTGTGCAGAAACAAATAAAATAAAATTGCAAAAAGAAACAAAAAAATGCTAACTAAACTAGTAGAAAAATAAAATCAATTTAGACAAAAATATTTAATTTTCACAAACAAAAAACAACTCCCCAGCAATGGCGCCAAAACTTTTATGAGTTTTAAAGTTACTCAAAAGTGCACGGGTCGTTTGCAATATAGATTTTGCAAGTGCGTGGTCAAATCCACAGGGAATTGTGTCGTGATTATTAATTTCTATCTAAGCTAATTATATTTTAACCTAGTTCCAAATTTTGTGTGATTTTTCTTGCAAATAGATAAACTAAATGAAAAATGATATTAAATCAAATGATAAAAACACTAAGGTTTCAGAACCACACCAAATCAAAGCAGGCATTCCCATATTTTTCTCATACAACCGACAAACAATAAAGCCCAAAAAATATACGTATTGAAACATTCAACGAATCCATCCATTAGACAAATCACAAAGAATACACAACTAAAATCACATCATCAAATGTATCCCTTTGATTTACGAATCACAATAGATATCCAATTTCAATCGAATGATTCGATGTATCTGTCGGATGAAACACGTCGAATATCCAACGTTTCAGAAATGATAATCTCAACATTCAATTAATAGAGGTTAATCAAATAACTTAATTGAAATTAAACAACAATTATATTAAAAGTCGGAATTGTACGAACAAAACATGAGAGATATAAAACTAATCAATGGTGAGGCTTCATCTTCAACCTTAGTTGAAGGTTTTAGCTTCTCATTACTACAAAAATCATCATAAAATGGATTGAATTCATAAAAACTATTGAACTTACAAAGAGAATCGTGTTCAGAGATCAAAAATGTCAAAAAGTCAAAATAATAGACTAAATAGCGCCCCATTGGTGTGTTTACAAAGAAAAGAATGATATATATACTAAATAGTTAGGGCTTCGGCGCTTCTAGGTCAGCTTGAACGCACTTGACCGCACACAAGGTGCACTCGAGCGTACTTGAGCATGCTTCGGTATTCTGCGGCGCAGCGCTTGGGCATTGCATGCTTGGGCTTAGGCGAGGATGCGCTCGAGCGTGTCCTTGCTGGGCTCGAGCGCAGATGCGCTCAAGTATACTAACTGGCGCTCGATCCCACTTTCCAACAAATGCACTTTTTCCAATTTCTTTGCATCTTTCACAATAATACCGCAATTTTCCCTTAGCAACCTGCAAAACACAAAAACACCAAATTAACACAAACATCAGAAAATAATAAAGCTAAAGACTTAGCAAATGCAAATTAAGGGGCCCAAACATGCAATATTTGGCACTCATCAGCGCACTCGAGCGAAGCAAAAAAAAAAAAAAAAAGTTCCCGTCCGGACGGCTGATTGCCGAATGTTGCACATTTAAGCTCCATAACTCGCATATGTTAATTCCTTAGCATTGTTATTTGTTTGATTTTGTTTTGTTTTTGTGTTTTAGGGCTTTAAATGAAAGATGGAAGAATTCCATTGAAAATTGGGACAAAAGCACATTTTGGGAGCATCTTGAAGGCCTGGGATCGAGCACACAGCATTTGGTCTCGTGCACCTGCGCTCGAGCGCCCTAGCACTTAGGCTCGAGCTCATATCAGCCTAGGCTCGAGCACACGTCCCTTGGGGCTCAAGCGCACACGGCTTCAAGAATGCGCCAACAATCCTTTTACATCTTGGATTAGGTTTTCAGTCTCGCACTTGGTGATGCAGATCACAGAAGACAAATTCTGGTACTGCGCTCGATCTTGCGATCGAGCGCACAGGTCCCTGGAAGTGCGATCGATCGCCTGCGTGCCTGCGATGGAGCGCACGCGGGGACTCATTATGTTATCTTCGTGTTTTAATTACTTAAACGACTTTATTTCATTGTTTTATTAGGGTTAGGTTTTTGGGAGTCTTTATTTCGTTATTTTATTAGGTTAAGGCTTTTCGGGGTATTTATGTCATATTTTATTAGATTGAGGGTTTTGGGCTATAAATATATGCTTATAGCCTCCAGAGAAAGGAGTTGTTGTTTATTATTGATTTTGATTGTGTTGATAAAAAAATCTACCTAAATTAATAGGTAAGTAATTGTACGTTTTACCTGCAAGTGCACAAAGTCAATGTAGTAGTATATGGTGCAAGTACAGGATCATTCCCACGAGGATTGCTGAATTTCCGTTTAAAAATAATTTCCTTAAGTAAATTAGAGATTGAATTGATAATAATAAAAAGAGTAGAGCTTTGATATCCACCACTAATTATATTCAATTAATATAACAATATGCCAATGCTTTGATCATGTTATGCATATCTAATGTTTGCCAAACTAAGGGCATGGGTGTATACTCCTGAAGCTATAGATTCCCTAAGCAACTAGTTAGGCATGGGTGTATACTCTAACTCTTTTCTTTCCTAAAGGAGTTAGCATGGTATATACTAAGTTGTTCTTTAGAAAAGCATATGTTCTATGGAAATCGGCAAACACACGAGGCCTAGGGCATGGCTGTATACTCCCGGTTCCCCATGTTGATTAACCCAAGAATCGTTGTGTGGATTCTTTTGTTACTTAAGTTAAACCAAGGACTCGGTCATCCAAATTGATCTAACTAACTAGTCCATACCACATGCACATGTAGATCAGGCACACACATATGAGGAATTCATGCAAGCAAGTATTAATCAAGTTAAATAGCACAACACGATCATCACGAGGCGCCAATATTGAAATATTAATTTAACATAACTAGGGCTTCAATCTAGCCCTACTAAGTAAATTAGCTACACATAGAGTTGATGTTAAACATCTTCATCAAATAAAAGAAAAGAAAGGAAAAGAATAAACCCGAGACTTGAACATAAAGAGCTCCTCTTCTTTTCCTTCTAAAGTGTATATATTCTAGAGGCTTAAGGGTCTATTTATAGACTTTAGAACTCCTAGACAAAGTAGTAAACCTAGGGATTTCGTAGGGTTTTGAGACCTATTGCAAGTTGGAATTGGAAAACCCTAATATGGAAATAATGTCAATCCAGCCACCACTTGATAAGTCTCTTGCGCATGGGTGCGCTCGATCGCAGCCCGTGTGAGCTCTATCGCAGGTCTGCGATCGTTCCTCTTCTGGCATGCGCTTGATCGCAAGTACCCTGCGATTGATCGCAGTACCAGGGAGCTCCAATTGTCTTCATTTTCTCCCAAAAGCTTGTAAAAGTGTGAAAAACACAAAAAGGAATTAAAATGGCCTGATTAATTAAAACCAAAGGATTAAAACATGTAAGTTAAGGGCTGAAAATATGAATATTTTAGCACTTATCACACCCCGAAACTTACATATTGCTAGTCCCTTAACAATACAACACTAAAAACAAGAATGGAAAAACAGAAAACAAGAGATAAATCCATCTTTCGTGGTATGTATGATTGCATTTAGCGTATGTGATGAGTGCCAAATATTGTATATTTGGACCCCTTTACTTATCTTTGTTAAGCTCTTAGCTGTGTTAATTTCTGATGTTTTTTGTTAGTTTTGGTGTTTTGGTGTGTTGCAGGTCATTAAGAGAAAACTACGATTTGAGGGTGGAAATAAGCAAATAATTGAAGATTCCTGAAAGTGCGATCGAGCGCACAGAGCGACGATCGAGCGCACCTACGCTCGAGCGCAACCACGGCACGCTCGAGCGCACGACCACGTCAGCCCTAGCATGCATCACTTAAGTGTTGCGCCGCAGGAGCCTTGAAAAAACCTGAGTGCGCTCGAGCGCACCTTGGGTGCGATCGAGCGCACTCACACTGACCTGGCAGCGCTAAACCCTAGTTTTTATTATTTATATACAACATTTTTCTCTTAAAAATAGATAGATTGGGAGGCGCCGTTTTGGGTGAAAATACGACGTTTTGTCGTGCGGAAGCGTGTGCTTCGCTTTTCATTGTAAGTTTTATTTTTCTTATGATGTCAATTCAACTTTTTGTTGTTTTTGTTATCATGAGAGGCTAAAACCTTCAACTAAGGTTGAAGATGAAGCCTCGTCATTGATAAACATACATGTCTTGTCGTTTTATACATACAATGAGACTATTTTAACAGTTCAACAGTTTAATTAAGTTTAATTGATTAAATGTTGATAATATAGTGTTGTTCAAAAGCCAATTCAGCAATTTAGTTAAGTTTAATTGATTAAATGTTGATATTATAGTGTTGTTCAAAAGCAAATTCAACAGTTTAATTAAGTTTAATTGATTAAATGTTGGTAGTATACTCAAGTTTAATTTAATATTCGTTGTGTTTCATCCGGGGGTACATCGAATGATTGGATTGAGACTAATATCCATTGTGATCTATGGATACAGTGGATGATTTGATCTCAACTAAATATTCGTTGTGATTCTTAGAATGGATGGATTCATCGAATGATTTAATTTGCATGTGTAGAACTTTTGAACAGTATATTTGGATTGAATATTGTTTGCATAAAATGCAAGATATGTTGTTTAATTTGACGAGGGGGATTCGGAAACCTTAGTAATTTACCATTACTTATTTTTAATTTGTTTAGTTTTAGTTTATGATTTTGCACGACACAATTACAAAAATTGGAACTAGGTTAAGATAGAATTAAGTTAAACTAGAAAATTGATTCTTGCAAACACGTCTCCCTGTGGATTCGACCTCGCACTTGTAGACACGCTATATTGCACACGACTCGTGCGCTTGCGAGTACAATTAAATTTGTACATCAGTATGCAATGCCTTTTAAACCACTAGGAATTCCATAGTGGACGAGTGAAGTCTCGTGAGGGTTTTCCAGAAATGTTACCCACAAACATCATGCAAGAGTTCACGTTATTCCAAAAATTAAAGCATCACTTCAAGATCATGGTTTTCATTCATAAGCAAACTTAAAAAGATGAACTCCATTTTCATAATGAATTGGAATCTCAAAGTGCAGTTACTTACAAAGGACATGCTAAATCATCACAAGTTTGAAAACAGTGTAAAGTGAACCATCACACAATTACGAGGCTTCCAAATCTTTCTAATATGCATGTCTCCTTATCTCAGAATTTACTGAATTTCCTAGTAGAATGACACATTGGCATATTTCTTTTTCTTTTTTTTTTTGGGTCAGGTTGTGCAATGTTGGTTCCCTTAAGCTTTCTATTTGACCCTTGTAGCGAGTGTTAAGTCAATGACTCCCAAACCAGATGGTTTTAGGGCATTAGGTATAAAGACACCCCTAAGGACCTACTAACTCGAGTAAAAAAGGCTACAAAACAAACTAACCATGACATTGATCCAATCAACAATTTTTCACCTTTTGACGTGAACACTCAATGCTTTGAGGCAAGAGGTCCAGTTACTCAGTGAAAAGCCATCAATGATCTTTTATTTCATATCTTTTTTTTTTTTCATCATCACTACTATATAATATGCCATAATGTCATCTAATAAGTCATCCAATTTCATCCAAGATGCAAAAAACACATATCAGACCTCATGTTATACCTCATAGATTACGTGCTAATGTGCTTGTGTGATCAGATCAAACATGTGATTTTTCAACTGTCCTAAGCAAGTAACCAAACTAACAAATTCACTCATCAGATAATGTGTTCAAAATTTTAAGCTCACTAATGAATTCAAGCCACCATTCTTTTAGTTCAACTTAAAATTTTAGAGCAAACATGAACATGCATAAATTTTTTTTTCTTCTTTCTTTTCTCTTTTTCTTTTTCAAATAAACAAACAACACACAAACAAATAACATGAAATTTGGACAAAGTGTGTGTAAACATGTGTGCCCTACCCCCAAACTTAAACGACACATTGTCCCCAATGTGTCTAAGTAAAGGAAAGAATGTACTCGGGAGATGGTCGAAATAGTCTTGGAAAGCATGGCTCATAGCATACCCCCAAACTTGAATTGAAGCACACTTGTCCCTGCAAAATAAGAAAACACACAAACAAGTAACAAGAAACAAAACTAAAGATAAATAAAAAGATTAACTTAAAACACATAAAACAAAACAAAATAAAAAGATAACTATGGTATGCTGCCCAAGTGCGCTCGATCGCACGCATGGTGCGCTCGATCGCACTTGCGCAAGGTTGTGCGTGTGTGGGTGAGGTGCGCTCGAACACACACAAGGTACGTTCGATCGCACTAACAGAATGTACAACAGCCAAAAGTCGGTTACTGCGCTCGATCGTACTTAGGGTGCGCTCGATCGCAGTAACAAAATGCAATGAACCACAAGTGGAGACGTGCGCTCGATCGCACGCAGGTTGTGATCGATCGCAGTAACAGAATGTAAAACCATGACAAAATACTTGAAACACTAAAACACCAAAGTAAAATAAAACACAAAGGAAAACAAAAACAAAATATAAGTCAAACAACAAAACAAAAGGATATGCTATGGGGTGCCTCCCATGAGCGCTAAATTTAATGTCTTCAGCCAGACTGTGGCACTTTTAAACTTGAAGCACCAATCTTTTCTTCTCTTACACCAAAGGGAATGGATCTTTTTAGTTGCAAGGTGATTCTGAGTGTTTCTAGATTGGGGAAGACCACTATGAATTTTCTCAAACAGTTGCTCATCCGGTGGGGAATCATGAACTGGAATATAGTTAGAAGAAAACTCAGGGAGCTTCTCTATCTTGATGTCCTCAATTTGCTCATCAAATAACCCCAGCAGACTTCTCTCTTGGACTCTTGATAATTCGAGAATAGGAGCTGATGTTGAAGAAGTCATAGTGCTCTCTTCCTTTTCCCGATGTGGTTCCTCTATAACCTCAGTTTGCTCCTCCTTCCTCTCTTCCCATTGATTTTCAACCGCTTGTTCACTCCTTAATGTGGTAATTGCTTGCTCATGATGATAAGTGCACTCTTCCTCCATGTATTGTTCATTAGGATTGGCAACAAACTGACTTTGAGACTCTTCTTCGTGGTATTGTTGAGGCCAATTGATGGGAGGTGGCTCCTCTTTATGATAATGCTGGGACAACA
Source organism: Corylus avellana (assembly GCF_965113065.1). Classification (NCBI taxonomy): domain Eukaryota; kingdom Viridiplantae; phylum Streptophyta; class Magnoliopsida; order Fagales; family Betulaceae; genus Corylus; species Corylus avellana. Next base: position 14,417,694 of record NC_142499.1, read on the forward strand.
TGATGAGAGATGACTCATAATCTGCAATTGAAAACATGGGACAAGTCTTAGTGGTGTGGTCAATATGGGAACATATGGCACATACCTCGACTTGTGTAACTTGTTGAACGTGAGCATTTCTATGATTAGTCATAGCTTTCATGAACATGTCCAGTATTTTATCCATGGCAGCCATTTGAGCCTGAATTCCACCATTGGTGCTCTCTTCATGTATGCCTTTTCCTTTGAATCCTTGTCTCCCTTTAGATGGGAATTGTTGGGAGTGCTCACTCAATGTCTCGAAGAGCTCCATGGCTTCCTCGCTGCTTTTCTCCATCAACATGCTATCACAAGCTAAATCTACAAGACTCTTGTTAGGATCATTTAAACCCTCATAGAATGCCAATACCTAATCGTCTTGAGATATATTGTGATGAGGGCATCTGAGAAGTAGCTCATTAAAGTGTTCCCATGCCTCGAAGAAAAGGTCTCCATCTCTTTGCTGGAAAGTCATAATTTCCCTTCTCAATTGCCTTGTCTTGTGGGTTGGGAAAAACTTCTTTAAGAACTTTGTGGCCATCTCATCCCAAGTATGAATAGAACCTGTGGCCAAATAATTGTACCATATCTTAGCATTATATTTTAAAGAAAAAGGGAAGAAGATTAACCTGATTTCTTCTAGAGTTAAACCCAGAATATTTTGAGTCCTACAGAGATCATAGAATTCTTGAATATTCCAATATGGGTTCTCTGTACGTGTGCATTTATGATGTGGAATCATATTGAGCAACGGAGATAAATCATAACTGCTTTGCACAATGGGCTGGAAATTAATGCATGATGGTTGGTTGAGGATCTGGGAACTGAATGAACTTTCCATAGGTCTTCGCACCAGAGGTGTATTGTTTCTCAACATGATTGAAACAAAAAGAAAATTAAATAACAAAATAAAAAGAAAAAGAAAAATAAAAGAAATAAATCAGATCTGTAATTAGTGCAGTAACTGTGATGCTCTCTGGATGTACGATCGATCGCACCGTGAGGTGCGTTCGATCATACTGGTGCACTCGATCGACCTGGTTGGGTGATCGATCGCACCTCCAAAGGCAAAACAGGAACTACGGAAAAAAAACTATAAAAATAGAAAAATTTAAAACAAAAAACAAACTAAGGAAAATAATTCCAAACAAAATCAAACAATCCCCGGCAACGGCGCCAAAAACTTGTTGATAAAAAATCTACCTAAATTAATAGTTAAATAATTGTACGTTTTACTTGCAAGTGCACAAGGTCAACATAGTAGTATATGGTGCAAGTACAGGATCATTCCCACGAGGATTGCTGAATTTCCGTTTAAAAATAATTTCCTTAAATAAATTAGAGATTGAGTTGATAATAATAAAAAGAGTAGAGCTTTGATATCCACCACTAATCGTATTCAATTAATATAACAATATGCCAATGCTATGATCATGTTATGTATATCTAATGTTTGCCAACCTAAGGGCATGGGTGTATACTCCTTAAGCTATAGATTTCCCTAAGCAACGAGTTAGGTATGGGTGTATACTCTAACTCTTTTCTTTCCTAAAGGATTTAGCATGGTATATACTAAGTTGTTCTTTAGAAAAGCATATGTTCTATGGAAATCGACAAACACACGAGGCCTAGGGCATGGGTGTATACTCCTGGCTCCCCATGTTGATTAACCCAAGAATCACGGTGTGGATTAGTTTGTTACTTAAGTTAAACCCAGGACTCGGTCATCCAAATTGATCTAACTAACTAGTCCATACCACATGCACATGTTGATCAGGCACACACATATGAGGAATTCATGCAAGCAAGTATTAATCAAGTTAAATAGCACAACACGATCATCACAAGGAGCCAATAATGAAATATTAATTTAACATAACTAGGGCTTCAATCTAGCCCTACTAAGTAAATTAGCTACACATAGAGTTGATGTTAAATATCTTCATAAAATAAAAGAAAAGAAAGGAAAAGAATAAACCCAAGACTTGAACTTGAAGAGCTCCTTTTCTTCTCCTTCTAAAGTGTATATATTCTAGAGGCTTAAGGGTCTATTTATAGGCTTTAGAACTCCTAGACAAAGTAGTAAACCTAGAGATTTTGTAGGGTTTTGAGACCTATTACAAGTTGGAATTGGGAAACCCTAATATGGAAATAATGTCAATCCAGCCGCCACTTGATAAGTCTCCTGCGCACGGGTGCGCTCGATCGCAGCCCGTGTGCACTCAATCGCAAGTTTGCGATTGTTCCTCTTCTAGCATGCACTCGATCGCTCTTGGTCTGGATTGTGCTTTGTCTTCTCGGGTATTGCGCTCGATCGCAAGTGCCCTGCGATTGATCGCAGTACGAGGGAGCTCCAATTGTCTTCATTTTGTCTTTTGAGCTCAAATCACCTAGTTTTACTTCATTTTCTCCCAAAAGCCTGTAAAAGTGTGAAAAACACAAAAAGGAATTAAAATGGCCTAATTAATTAAAACCAAAGGATTAAAATATGCAAGTTAAGGGCCGAAAATATGTGTATTTTAGCACTTATCAGATTGATGAGAATACTTAGAGTTGAGTTCATTCCTCTCTTTTCCTTCAAAACCTAGTGAGTATCTAGCTTCTGTCCGGAAGATTTTTTAGATCATTGATAAAAACAAGACCTAGAAACACATATCCGCTGCTGTATTAATGTTCTACCCTGCAGCCTGCTAAGTCACGCTACATCAATTGATATTAAAGCCCAAGTTACTTTCCATGAATTAGGAGGGGCAACCGTCTGGTAGACATGAACGAAGTGAACCTGTACATAGAGGCAGCCGTAAGGAGCAACCGGCAATTCATTTGCAGCACATGGAGGAGAGGTTTGGTGGTCAAACCGTGCGGAAGAAGGGGCGTGCGCACACCCAACACGGGGTCCCTACCGATCACTTAGCCGACATGGATGGTCTAAACGTTCGTCGTTGTTAACCAAGACTGCAGTACGCAGTGCGGAAGACAAATTTATTGCTGAATTTCAGCAACAGATGGAGGAGCAATTTGCGGCTATTGGGGATCAAATTGAAGACTTCACTACCAGAATATCCAACCTGGGTGGTCACAAAGGGGGTGGATCTAGAAACCCTTTTGCGGAGCGCCGAACACATGGATCTCAGCACCGTGTGCAAGCTCATGCCCATTGGCGGGTGAATAGGTTCAAACTCGAATTACTGGAAGTCCAAGGTTGCTTGCAACCCGAAGAGTTCACAATAACAAAAAAATCAAAATAAGTCAATGTTAAGTGCCAAAATATTCATATTTTAGCACTTAACTTATACTTGTTAGTTCCATAAGATTTGTTAGTTTGTGCTATTTTATTCATTTTATGTGTTTTCTATGTTTTTCTAGGCTTTTGGAAAAAAAGGAAGCACTTCTAGAAAGTACGAGCATTAAAGAGCAAATTTGGGAAAGGTAGAGGTTCTGATAGTACTAGGACTAAACCCTACGATTTTACTAGGGTTTCTAGGATTTCTAGAGTATTCCTAAGCCTATAAATAGACCTCTAAGCCTCATAATTAAAAACAACTCTTGGGGAGAGGAATTGGAGGCTACTTCAAGGAGTCGTTTTTGGTTATTTCTTTCCCTTTTCTTTTTAGTTCCTGACTGCACACGAGTGGGGACCAACTCATTTTCTTTGTTCTTGATGACTGTTATCCCTGCCTTCTTCGGCACCACATGAATGAGACTCACCCATTTGCTGTCAGAGATTGGGTATATGATTCCCACATCCAGAAGTTTAATAACCTCCTCTCGAACTACCTCTTGCATGGCCGGATTCAACTGTCTCTGTGGCTCGCGAGAAGTTTTAGCATTTTCTTCCAGATGAATCTTATGCATCACTACTGCAGGGCTGATTCCTTTTATATCTTCTATTGACCACCCGATTGCTTCTTTATGCTCTCTCAAAACTTCTAGCAGCTTCTGTTCCAGATCACTATCCAGGTCGGCATCAATGATCATTAGCAGAGATTCTGTAGGATCCAAATACTTGTACTTCAGGGTGTTTGGTAGAGGCTTCAACTCCCGCATGACAGGCTCAGCTGCTAATGAAGATGGATCAGGGGACGATGCCAAAGTAATTTCTGCAGTCTTTGTCTCTATCTCAGGAGTTGAGTCTAACAAGGCGTCAGCTTGTTCCAATAATGTGTCCAGTTCCATGTCACTTCCCAATGCAATTAGGCATTCTCCTAGGGGGTCTTCAATCTGGTTCATTGACAGTTTTCTCTACTATCTCCTCGATTAAGCATGTGCTTCTGACCTCCTCATACTCAAATGGCTGCCCACAGGGTAGTAGAACCTATCAACTTTGATCAGCACGTCTTCAATAATTCCCCTTGGAACCTTCATAGATCTGTTGGCTAACTGAAGTGTAATTGAAGTGGATTTCAACTCTCCCAATCCCAGCTGAACATATACTGAATATGGCAGTAGATTTACACTGGCCCTCAAATCCAACAGAGCTTTTTCAACTCAATTGTCATCAATCTTGCAAGCAATGGTTGAACATCCAGGGTCCTTATACTTTACAGGCATCTTGTATTGCAAGATAGAGCTGACCTGCTCAGTCAGGAAAGCATTCTTGGGGGCGTTCGTCTTTCTCATGATGGTGACCAAATCCTTCAGAAATTTGGCATAAGAAGGCACTTGCTGGATGGCATCTAGGAATGGAATGTTTATCTGCACTTGCTTGAACACTTTCAAAATATCATCGAACTTTGAGCTTTTCTTTGGCGCTATCAATCTTTCTAGATACGGGGCTTTGGGTATATACTTTCTGGAAGGATCCTCAGTAATCGGAATGGCAATGTCTGGTCCTGTGTCTTCAGCAGGCTTGTCCAGGTTTTCCTTCTCTTTTGCAGCCTAAGTGGCCTCTTCAGGCATGACCACTTGATTATCCACTTGTTTGCCTGACCTCAGAGTGGTGATGGCTTGTACATGCTCCTGACCACGCGTAGAGGCGGAGGAACTTCCAATCACAAATTGCCCTTTCGGGTTAGGCACAAGTTGGCTAGGAAACTTCCCTCTTTCTCTTTCTCCCACTTGATTTGCTATCTGGCCAACTTGTCCTTCTACCTTGTTCATGGCTTGTTAAATTCTTGTATGTCTCTGTTGTTAGCCATGTTGGAATTCCTCATCTCCTGTACGGCTTGATTGGTGAAACCTTTTAGCTTTTGTATATCTTGGGAATTGCTCATGGTAATATTCTTCATATCTTGTATGTTCTTATCCATTGATTGCATGAGCACCATTATCCAATTTTCATACTCTCAGTTGGAAAGTGCAACCGAAAAGTTCTCAAACTCTAATCTTATAGGAGTTGGAGGAAGCAGCTATGTTTATCGTGGTTAGCTAAAAAATGGTAGAACTATGGCAATTAAGCGTCTAAGATCTCAGCGAGGACTAGATGCAGAGTTTCTGTTTTTAACAAAGGTACTACCTTGACTTGTCATTAGGTTTCATTTTTTTGGTTAAAATTATCTCGTTTCCAGATATCTTAAAGAAAAGAAAAAAGATTGGTTTGATTTTCTCCCTATGACATTTGTGGGCATTTTAAAATCTCGTTTTGCTCAGATTGAACTGTTATCCAGACTTCACCACTGTCATAGTGTCATGTGGTGCCTTTGTTGGGCTACTGTTCAGCTATGTTTATCGTGGTCGGCTAAAACTCCTGGTGTTTGAGTACATGCCTAATGGTAATTTGAGAGAAAGTCTGGATGGAAGTTCAGGGAAAGACATGGACTGGGCTACTCGAGTTGCAAGTACAATTGGAGCTGCAAGGGGATTGGAATATCTTCACGAAGCAACTGCTCAAAGGATTCTGCATAGTTATGTCAAATCAACAAATATTCTTCTGGATGAGAATTGGAAAGCAAAAGTAAGAATCTTGATTCTTTTAGACATCTTTTTATGATTATAACAACATCAGCTCCACATCCATTAATTTCCCCAAAGGCTGACACCATTAACAAACCTTGACCCTTCTGGATTGGCTGTTATCCAGTTATAACAGGGTGCCAAAAACGGGAATCGGGGTACCTGGTTACCGGTTTTTTCCAACCGGTTTCAAAACTGGGTTCCTGGTTTTCCGGTTTCCCGGTTTCGGTCCCGATTTCCCCGTTTTTTTGACGCTCCTAGTATTTTAGGAATGTTGGTTCAATTTGAGTGAGAGCATAAGTATAATCCCAAACAAAAGAATATAAATCATCATTCCATTCTAACTTACGTTGTAACCATAACTCCTCCCATTTGCGAACTTGAAAGTGAAAGAATAGTTCAAATTCTCCTGAACTGTCCATCGGCAATGGATAAATAGGGCGCAAGTGGGAATACAATTCAGAAAAAAAAAAAAAAAAAAAGTTTTGCGGACTTGATTTCCTACCGATGGTGGAGGAGATGTTTCGTAGGTGTGACAAGGAGGAATTCGAGTTATTTTTGGGAATCTAGGAAGATATGGTTTCGCAGAAATCGAGTGGTTTATGGATGGGAGTTTTTCCACCCTAAAATACTATGGTGAGGGAAGCAAATAAATCTAGTGAGGAATATAAAAGGGTGAATATCAAAGAAGCGAGCTAAGCAAAGGAGATGAGAGGTGGGAATCAAGCAAGGTGGAAACCCCCTACTCGAGGCAAGTACAAGGTAAACTTGTGAGGGATTGCATCTTGAAGTCTAACTAAAATGAGGTAGCATTTTCAAGTGGCTGTATTTAGCAAAGAATTGGGACTACAAAATATCACGGGAAAACTTCACAAAGAATTCTTGAACTTTCAAGCCTTTTGAGAAGATTCTTCAAAATTTAAAATCTCTCAATTTTACTCAATGAACAACTTATAATTTGATGTAATTTCTCCCCTCGGGCGTTAAAACAAACGGTAAAAGGGATTAAATGACTTTTATACATTTGAAATTTTTTATAAAATTCTAAATCTATCCTTAATTTCAAATTAATTTTTTTAAAAAAAAAATCAAGGATATTTTGGTATCATAGCTTCCGTTACGAGTTAACGCCAAAAACAAATGGAGGGAATAGACTACATCAAATTAAAAAGTTTGAATGGTTAAATTGAGAGTTTTTGAATTTTGAAAATCTTTTCAAAAGGTGTGAAAGTTTAGAGAATCTTTGCAAAATTTTTCCAAACATCATCTTGGAAGGAGACACGCTTAAAGTGGCAAATGCTCTGAATTTTGTACGGGCCAAAGTCACAGCAAATGTGGAAATTCTAGGGCATATGGACCTAGATAAGGCTGCAGCTAAACAAATCATAGACAATATTTGGTTGGACTAAATTCCAAACTATATCTGTGATGTTGTTTTATTAGAGTATTATGCCATATTTTATTGATAAATGAAATGTGAACAATTATTTAAAAAATAAAACAAAAATTCCCTCCTATTCGGCTTTTCACTATTCAGGCACCAACCCTCCTTCCTCCACATCACCCGCAGCAAATTAAGAAGAAGAAGCCCGAAAAGCAATGTACAAGTCGAGGCTGCAAGAGCTGTGCCACCAAAGGTCGTGGACCTTACCGGAGTACTCGAGCATAAGGGACGGCCCAGACCACAACCCTCGATTCACGGCCACCGTCACCGTCAATGGCGAACGCTTTCAGACCCGGAATGCTTGCAAATCATCCAAAGAGGCACAAAACGACGCCGCTCGCGATGCCTTCTACCGCTTCACCAACCCTAAGCCTCCCCCGCCGCTGCCTTCCATTCTCTCATCCTTTGGTCATTTCCCACAACCTTCACTTCCCTCATCATCTGGTAAAAATTCTATGGAAATTTGACATTTGATGTTTATGCTTCTTGTTGTTGTTGGGGTTTTTTTTTTTTTTTTGGTTGTTGGTGGTTTTATAAAATTTGGATATTATCAGTTCTATAAATTTGTAGGCTAAAGGTCTGTTTGGATGCTGAGAAAAATGCAGGAAAAGGATAAATGTATATATTGTTTTCACAAATATAATTGGGTCTCAAAATATCTGATTTTTCCTGCCAAAAATCATGAACTGCCATGTGTCCCAGTGTCTTGGTCGATTGGGGTATGTTGTAGAATCCCTAATTTGCCATTTTGATCTTGATTTTTGCTCCATCTTGTTTGGGCACTCTTGTTCTTTATATTAAAGTATTTTAAGCGGAGGTAACTAGTTCAAATCCTCATCCCCTTGTGCTGACATGTAAGAAAAAAAGAAAGTATTTTTAAGGGTATATTTAATGCACTTTATTTTTAATTCAACATTATTTTATGTGCATTTATTTTATTCGGTAGCACATTTGGGCTAGCATTTCATTCTTACTTGCATTATGCCTCTATATGGTTGATAATTTAGTTATCAAATCTCTAGGCTTTTCTTTTCTTTTCTTTTTTCATAGGAATTAACTTCTTCCAAGGAAAGGGGATCCAATCACGGGCGGTATTTTTTGTGTGGACAATGGCTTAGGAAAAATATTGACACTGGATAGTTTGAGAAAAAGGATGTTGTGGTGGTGAAGTGGTGTTGCTTGTGCAAGAAGAGTAGGGAGGACATTGATCACTTGTTAATTCATTGTGAAGTAGCAAGAGAGGTATGGAGCTCTATTCTTAATCTGTTTATTTAGGGGTGGGCAAAATATCCGATTGTCGCCTACTGACTGACACTGAACCTCTGCCGACCAGCTACCGACTTCCGACGCTCGGTAGTCAGAATAAAAAATCTGTTTTGACGTCGATTTGGTTTGGTAGGCAATATAATTTTTATTTTGTTGGCTAACCGAATTGAATTGACTTAACCGACTATTCGAATGGACTTGCATCACTTGTTTAGCTCTCCATAGTTTTTTGCATCACTTGTTTAGCCCAAAAGCATGTCCAATAAACACTTGTTTAGCCCAAAAAAACAACAGTTTGGGCCCAAAAACAATTCATTTTGCCTCATAAAATAAGGCTTGGCCCAATATAAAAAGCCCACGACTAACCGACCGACATTTAACCGAATTTACTGAGTCAACCGACTTAACCGAAATAGTCTAAATTTATTCTTGTCGGTATGAAGTCGGTTAATTAACCGACTTAACCGACTTTTTTGATTCGGTGGGCAAAAATACCCCTATTGTCACCGATTTAACCAATACCCAGCCATATGTTTGGTGTTGATTGGGTTATGCCTAGACGGGTGAAGGATTTGTTGGTGAGTTAGGGAGGTCAAGTAGGGCGTGGTAATATTATGGAAGTATGAAGGTTGACTCCATTGTGTTTAATGCGGTGCCTTTGGATGAACTGAATGCTCGAAACTTGAAGATGTAGAGACTTCGATGATAGAGTTGCGGAAGATTATGTTCAACACTTTATATACTTCAATATAAGCACATCATAGCTTGCTTGTTTCTATTTTTGTAGATTTTTTGGACTTTTTTTCATCTTTATCTTCTAATTATGGGTTTCACTTGTATATTTCTTATGTACTGCGCTTTTTAATGATATTGAATTACTTATAAAAAAAGGAATTAACTTGTTATGATACATCCATCTCAAAGTTCCAAACTTTCTGTGTATGCTAGAAAATTTTTGTTGCTTTTATATTGTGTTCTCCTGCAGGTGCTTCAAGTGGAAGTACTGATTTGGATACTGTCCTCCCTGTGAGCAATGCATTGCAACCAAAAGTACAAGAAATATATCAAACTCCTCAGGTCAATGGAACTGCTTTACATGTCAACAATGATGATAGATCTAGAGGTAAGAAAAAAATTTCAATGCTCCATGAAGTCTCAACCAAAGATATCTCGGTTACAGAAATCATTTCCTTGTGTATTATGTGCAAAAATTATGAGGAGCCAGTAGACCATCTATTGTTGCATTGTTGTCTTGTTCTTTGTATACTCCTTGACCCTCGTGTACTTGGCTGGTGGCCTCTTGGTGTCTTTTTCAATGGAGCTTTCTGTTAAAAGAAGAAAAAAATTCTACTCCTTTATCTTGGGTTATTGTTACAGATGTTTCTTGCATTGGTATGTCCCACTTTGGGACTTCACTTATGTTTTGAACATGTTATTCTTTGGTTACATTATGAACTTACAACTTCCATTCTCCCTTGGATCATAGATATGCAACATTTGTACAAGAATCATCTGCAAAACTATGCTCAAAAGAGAAATCTCAGTCTACCTGTGTACTCTTGTGAACGTGAGGGGCCTCCTCATGCTAGTCGCTTTAAGTGTAAAGTCACAATCGATGGACAAACCTATGAGAGTCCAGAGTTCTTTGCCACTTTGAAGGATGCTGAACATGCAGCTGCAAAAGTTGCTCTAAGTTCATTGTCGCCAGATGGAGTTAAAGAGGCTAGTCTTCTATTTCCTCTTTCCATTTATATGACTTCTATGTTTATCTTTCAGAATGTTGTATTCACTGCATTTATAATCTCTCTCTTTTTGTTTTTTTTTGTTTGTTTGTTTGGGTTTTTTATTTTTATTTTTAATTTTTTATATTTTATTATAATTATGATTTTTTTTTTCATATGTTAGGATGATTTGGGACTTTACAAGAACCTTCTACAAGAGTTGGTCCAGAAAGAAGGTTTTCGCTTACCAGTTTATGATACAAACAGATCTGGTGAAAGTCATGTACCAATTTTTGTTTCAACTGTGGAGATAGATGGAGAGATTTTTAAAGGACATGAAGCAGGAACCAAAAAGCAAGCAGAGATGAGTGCTGCAAAGGTTGCTTACACTACTTTGAAAGAGCGTAAGTGTACTTTTCTTTTGCAATATTAGTTTCAACATTGATGTTAGCCTTGAGTAAACTTTTTGCTTTCAAATGCTTATGCTTAAATCATGGATATTGTGTCTTAAATTGAACCTTGGGAGATACATATTGGGGCCATTTCTCTTATAAACCTAAATTAGGGGTGGGCAAAAACCCAACTCCAACGAGAGTTGGTCGGCTTCCAAAAAAAGGGGGGTTTGATGTTAGAAGCCATTTTTCAATTCCAACAAAAGTTGAGTCAGAAGTTGGAAGCCCAATAGTTCTTTTTGCCAATTTATGACCCGACCTGACTTAAAAAAAAAAAAAAAACAATTACAAAAATGAAATCATTTTGATTTTAATTATTTTAATTAGAGTTTTCCCTATGTCTAAACTGGTATTGTTTTGGAGAAGCTATAAATTCTTTTTTCCCCAAAACCCTAGATACTCTGTTTGTATTCTGATGTGGTCTCTCTCTCTTTCTAACCTTCTTGCTTTCCTAGATACCAAACACCCTTTGATCTACAATCTCCACCGTTGATTGAGTTTAATCTCCAATCTTCTCTAGTTTAATCTTGAATATGTTGAAGATGAAGAGGTCTTCATCATCTTTTTCGAAAGTTGAAGAAATCTTTGTTATCTTCGTTGAATCTATCCAAAAAATGGAAGAAAAAGCCCAAAAACAAACCCAGGAAAAATCACATTTAGTATAGCCCATCTTCGACTCTTTTGACCAACTCCAACTCCGACATTTGGACTTGGAGGTGGATCCGAAATCACTTCTGTTGGAGGTGGTGTTGGAGGATTTCTGATGCTTCTGACTCTAGTGGAGTTGGAAGCTGGAACAAGCATTTCAGACTACGTCAGAAGGTGCCCAGTTCTAATTGGGCCTAAATTATGAAGTATTAGAGCATGTAATTTTTGTGTAACAATATATAGGTTCATGCTTGGTAGTTGATTTGTAGGAAGTAAGGATGTCCTTGGATGATAATTGCTCATTTTAACCATGAAGCCTCTTTAGTAAGGACTACTTTGCTCTCATGGAAATTTACAAGTATAACCTATACATTTTACCACAAGAATACGGGAACGGGTTACCTAGTTTAGGAGTATTGTATTGCTTATAGTTTTGTCATGAAGTAAAACTTATATTTTATAATTTTAATGGCTTGATCTTAAGAAAGGTATATGGAATTGAGTGGGAATTAGATTCTTGAGCTTTTTGCATGACCTAACTTACTTGTGGGATATAATTAATGTGGATAATAGGTTTTTAGGTTTATAATCGGCTCGAGTTCAGACAACATACCAACTCCTTTTATTAGTCATATGAAAGTGACTAATTGTCTAGAAGAAATAGCCTGTTAGATGTCAAAAGTCAATGATACTTTTAAGTGATAAGTCCTCCATATCCTCAAAACCATCAGTTCCACTTTCTTTGTGGAGATATCACACAAGGTAGACCAGGAAATGGAAAGGATTCTTAGAAATGATGCACTAGATTAATATATGCCAGAAACAGAGAGAGATAGGCAGAAAATCTAGGAATCAGGATAATGAAGTTGATGGTCAGTAGCTCCTTTCTCTCTTCTCTCTCCTCTCTACACGGCTTGTGTGTTGGAGCGTGGGTGGCGCGTGAGGTGTATTCTTAGTTAGGGTGGTGGTATCATGGCGGGAGGGAGAAGATGGTCAGTAGAGGCGAAGGAATTTGAACGGTGGTGAAGGCAGGGGCTGCGGGAGTGAAGATTTTCAAGAGGAGCAAAGGGAAGCAAAGGTCCATTTTCATCAAGAAGGATGAGCTAGAGTGGTTAGTTTGCAATGTGGAGGTTCTGGTGGCAGTGGAAAATTCAGAAGTTTTTTGGGATCAGTCCAGAGCGGGTTACCCACGGTTTATTGTGCAACGACGATCCAATATGCATGGGTATTTCCTGACGTTAGAGGAATTTGATGGGAGGCGAAGGTGTGGTTTGGTCCTCATTCCAGAAGGGCGCTTCTGGCAAGGTTGGAAACGCATCATTTTGGAGGTGCGTCTAGTAAGCTCGTCCCTTCGAGGTGCAAAGGAAGAGAAGAAGGTTCATGAGGGGAAGGAAAGGAGAAGTTATGCTGAGGTTTTGGGTCTGTCAGTAAATTCGGCAGAGGAGTGTTTTGGTCCATATACAGAACCTATGGCTCGAGTGCCCAGATGGTTGAAGGAGTCCTCATTAGCAAAGGATAAACATGTTTTAGGCACTGGGAAAACAGGTTTGATGCCAAGGAAGCTAACTCAGATTACGGCGAGGCCACCAAGCGGTCAGGAGGGTGAAGGAAGTCGACAGCCGGAGCGGAAGAAAAGCATGGGGAAAGAAATGCAAGCGGCTAGGGCTCCGGTGAGTAACTTACAAGCGTTGGAGAGGTCGCCTATGATGAGGGGTGGTACTGTGCTAGCGTTGACGGGACGGGAGGTCTCTGAGTGTCAGAATCAGACCCATGCTAGTGTAAGTCTTGAGCTTCGTAATTGCAGAGAGACGTTGAAGTGGCTAAAAGGGGAAATAGACGTGGGACTTCATAGACTGGAATTGGCTCTTATAAGAGTGAAGGAAAGTGGGCTACGGTAGGTAGATAGGGGTGATGATCTAACCCAATCTGTTAGGCAAAGAAGTAAGCTGAAAGGGAAGGAATGGGCTGCTGGGCATGGTTCAAGGCCCGCGAGAGGCCCTGGATTAGACCAATCTGATAGAGAGGGAAGTGTACAAAAGGGAAAGGAGTGGGCTGAAAGAAAAGGCACACGGCCCACGAGAGAATTCAAGGCTAAAAAGGTATCAGTATATAAGTTAAAATCTATTGTGGGCTTGGGTGTGGGCCAAGATTGTCGAGGTGATGTGGGTCCAAATGGGAAGGGAACACGTGCTTCTCACCCGTCGATTACAAGCGTGTCATTGATGGATGGGAAAGAGGGTTGGATCGGAGACCCAGGGGCGTCATCATAGGAAGGAGGCACGTACTTTGTGACGAGTTCGCCGGTAGCCGTGGATGTCCCTGCCGACGCTCCTGTTATTCGCATGGACTTATCTGGAGTTCTTCCCGACGGTGAGGGCGCAATAGGTGTAACCGGAGCTCCTCAGAGTGCCCCGGCGAAGGCTCAGTTGGCCAAGGAAATGGCAGGTTCGCCCCAGATTTTGGAGGAGAAACCATCGCCGGTAGCTCCCACCGCCGATACAGAGTTGGCCGTGTCGGGAATGGATTCTGGCAGTGTGGGGCCGCGATTTAAGGCCGGTGAACCACTGCTTTCACCGGAGACTGTGTTGCAGGTCAGTGGGGAGGAAGCTTTGATGCAGACGACTCCGGCGATGTCTTCTTCAGTGATCGAGGTTAGAGATTTGGTGCCTTGGTCGCATGGTGATGGGAATCAGGAAGGTGTGCAGGTTTGTGAGGGGCCGGGTGTATCTTAGGGCCAAGGAGCCTTTGTTGGTTATCCTGGGCACTACCCCCCACTCAACGGGGTACATACGAGTATGGATATTGGGTGTTCAGAAGTGGTGGAAATGCATGAAGTTGGCCAATCTGTAGGAAAGGATGGCAGGGGGGTTGAGACACGAGACGAAGTTCCGGTTCCTTATGATGTTAGTGTGCCTTCTCCTTTGAATACGTATGGTCCTACTGTTGGGGGTGCGACGGGCTATTCGGATTGGGTCATCCAATGTGCTAATGAGATTTATCCGATTGTGGGGATTTCTTACACGGGTCATAAGCTGCAATTGCTAGCGCTTTTGACTTTTTTGGAAGAGGAACGAAGGAATAGTGTGATGATTATTAATATGAGCAGTGGCACTAAGGACAAGAGGGAGGTTAGGAATTTGGAGTGCTCGGTGAATTATGACACTAGAAGTGCGAGCTCTGGCCGTGGCAATAGAAAGGGGAGGGGGCATGTAGTGGCCTTATGAAGCTAAACATTCTTTCTTGGAATGTGAGAGGGTTGAACAAGAAGGACAAACGTTTGAGGGTGAGTAATATGCTCAGAGATTGGAAGGCAGATATTGTTTGTTTTCAAAAAACCAAGATTCAGGGTATGTCTCGCAATATAGTTCGTAGCTTATGGGGAAGGAGTCATGTGGATTGGTGTTGTTTGGATTCTAGCAGGGCTTCAGGTGGTATTTTGATTATGTGGGATAACAGGGTGGTAGAGAAGGTTGATGTTTGTGTGGGGACTTACACCTTGGCAGTGTCTTTCAGAAATATTGAGGATCATTCTGTCTGGGCTTTTGCTGGGGTTTATGGTCCGAACCTCAATAGGGATAGAAGGCTCATTTGGGAGGAGTTAATTGGTGTTATTAGTTGGTGGGACATGCCGTGGTGTATTGAGGGTGATTTCAATGTCACTCGGTTCCCTAGCGAAAGGTCAGGTGAAGCCCACCTGGATTCGGCCATGATGGAATTTTTCAGACTTTATTTCTGAACAAGGGCCGATGGATCTTCCCCTGATTAGGGATTCGTTTACATGGTCAATTTCTAATGATCCCCCTCTGTGGTCAAGGATTGATTGGTTTTTTATTTCCCCGGAGTTGGAGGCTCGGTTTCCAGGGGTTAGGCAGAAGAGGCTTTCCCGTCTATGCTCGGATCATTTCCCAATCATCCTTGAGCTGGGGGAGGTGTCAAGGGGGAAGAGGCCGTTTAAATTCGAAAATATGTGGCTTAAAGCGGAAGGTTTTGTGGCCCTAGTGAAACAATGGTGGGACTCCTATGTGTTTCATGGTACGCCGAGTTTTGTTCTTGCTTGCAAGCTCAAGGCCCTGAAGCTAAATTTGAAGACTTGGAATTAGGAGGTATTCGGCAACATTGATAGGAGTAAGAGGATGCTTCTTGAAGAGCTTCGGCTGTTGGATGTGAACGAAGAAAGTAGGGCATTGGATGCGGGGGAGGTTATGAGGAAGGCAGAAGTGATTCGAGAGTTAGAGAATTGCACTCTTATGGAGGAGGTGAGTTGGAGGTAGAAATCCAGGGTGATGTGGTTGAAGGAAGGCAATAAGTGTACTAAATTTTTTTTCACTCCATAGCCAATTCTAATAGAAGACATAACTCTTTGGATACTCTCATGATTGGGGATAACATCTCTTCAGATCCGACTGAGATTAGTGAGAACATTGTTGAGTTCTATCAAAAACTTTTCTCGGAGCAATGCCGTTGGAGGCCTATGGTAGATGGTATTTCCTTTGATTCCATTTCGGAGGTGGAGGCTAGTTGGTTGGAGAGAGACTTCAAAGAGGACAAGGTTAGAAAGGTAGTGTTTAAAATGAATGGCAATAAGGCGTCGGACCCCGATGGGTTTTTGACAAGTAATAAGAAGTTTTATTAAAGAAGGAGAAAAGCGAGAGGCACCCCTAATTACACACGAAGTATACAAAGGGAGCCCAAAGAAAAACCCCAGCACACCCACCCAGAAAAACCAAACAACCACCCAAAAACCCTCAAACAAACACACCAACGCAAAGCCCACTAACCAAACACCCTTATCCCTTCACAAAAGACTATGACACAATAATCCTGCCCTTCCTTCTCCTGGACGACGCACTAGCATTGCCATAGTTAACGGAACTTTCTAAATTTAACAGCTCTCTTTTGTCCTTATTCCTAGGCCTTTTTCCTTTAGCCCTAGGCCGGGCGACGTCCATAACCCAAAGAAAATCCGCTGAATATGGATCCTCCTCTTCACCGCAATCCAACCCCCAATCAAGGGGATTGGGGGACAGCTCCCCAAACTTGAAAGCTTCATCCAAAACTGAAGAGTTGCCACCCACTACTTCATCATCCTTAACAGCCACATGCGATGAAGACCTGAGACTCCCTTATTTCTTTCGGACTTGGGTTAAGAAACCCTCGCCGTAGAAAGCCCCTCATTGGATTAGAGTTCTTAGAATCAGGCTTTCTTATAGCCACCTGACCGTGTGCAACCTCCGATGACGCCAGAGCAACAAACCCTGCAACTGGTTGGTAATGTATCTGCGGAGCACTAAAAGATTCCACCGCCTCAAGAAGAAGAGAATCATTCACCCGAATTCCTCTTTCTTTCTTAGCTCTCCGGTATTATCTCAATGTCTGCTTATATACAGGAACCCCACTGCCTAGAGACATGCGTAACCTCTCTCCCAAAGCTAGCGCCCCTGCAGAATTTGCATCATGATTTTCCGGTAGAACAATCTGCCCAAATGAGAGTGTAGAAGAGGGCGGGACCGAGACAAGAGCATCAACAACGAGCACCTGGTCAAACCCGTTCGCCTTCGAAGGCACTAATGCTAGCACAAGCAAACGTCCTCCTAAAAACCTCTCAATTTCTTTCTTCACAGACGCCAAATTCCGTTCCTCCTCAGGGGACAACACCTCACAAGCTTCCTTGCTTGCCTGACGAAAAGACTCCTCCAAGTCCTTCAAGATTGCCATATGCGTAACGTCATCCTTAACCACTTCCCGAAAAGACTCAATCAGCCATTTTTGTGATTTGTTCAGACCAGAATCAACAATGGCATTAGACGTGAGCGTTGGCGAGGAAAGAGGGACAGAAACCTCCTCAGCCTCAGCCACTATCACACCTGCGGAAGAATCAGCAGACGAGGGAAGGGCTGAGGTAAGAGGGTTAGAAGGAGGGTCACCGGCATGGACCGTCTGGAAGCCGGCATGAACAGGAACACCGGCTTAAAATCCGAGGCTCTGTCCCCCGCTTAGCTGTCGCGGCCCCTATCTCCCTATGAGACAGATAATCATCACTGCCCAGAGATATGTCTTGCACTGACAGCCCAAGAGCCTCAGCAGATGAAGGAATCATTGGAGATGACACCGGCGAAGTCGACCCAGAAACTGCAGACAAAGCAAACCCAGAACCCGCTGACGAAGCAAACCCAATACCCTCCGACGAAGAACCCAAACTCGGCAATCACATGAGCAGCTGCACCCGCGGGAACCACTGCGTTGGAGACCACAGAAGTTGCCAGAAAAGACCCCGGATTGAACACCGACGAGGCAGAAACTAGCAACGGCGACGACTGCTCCGATAGGGCAGACCCAAGACCCGCACGAGGCCCAGAAGCAGACTTGCGTCCAGCTCTCCGCCTAAACCCAACAATAAGTTTAGGCTTCAGGCCCATCCTAAGACAAGCCCGGTCCAGAACAGGCCCAGGCTTCGCAAGAAGCTTCTTCCAACAACCAGGAACCCAAGAGCCTTCAAACCAAGAATTGGGCTTAAAGCCCAATCCGATAGAGAAGAGCCGAATCACATCAGCCCTAAGATTATTCAGTTACGCCTTCAACGAGCGCACAACCCTAATCAACTTCGTCGCAGGATCGCCGCCACCACCCTTAACCAACTCAGGATAGCCCACCAGCGGAATCTGAGCGCCAACCGGCTTCACATCACCAGAATCCTCGGACAGCACCGCCGCATAGGACCGATTCGAAATAGCATTCGGTATACCTCCTAAACCCTTCGTCTTCGCTGCGAGAGACACCAAAAATTTTCGTAGTTCATCCACAAAGCAGCGCCAACCCCAACCTTCACGGCCCTCAGGGAGCCAAATCACCCCTTTCCGAACACCATCAGCAAAGACCCCGACCACTAAGAACCGACCGGCCTTATTGCAGCCCTTATGGATCTTCAAAATCATCTCGTTCTCCCGAAACGATTTGGCGAAGAATTGTGACCCTTGAGATTTCAGCGCCTCCTCCACCATGTCCGCCAGCCAATTGGAACATCGGAGGCTCAGAGCAAAAGAGCCAGAGAACCCTTTTCTCTTTTCTTCCAAGCGCAACTCAGGCTTGCCAGCTTTCGCCAAAAAGAGAACGATTTAGCTTCCACAACAAATCTTCGCTCCATCCTGTCCATGGCAAACGCATCCCACGATCCCGAACCTGGGTCTAGCGGAAACGCGCCTGCACGCACCTCCGCTAGAGAGGAAAAAGAGAAAACTAGGAGAATTCTAGAGTGAGAGTCTCTCGTCTAGAGAGAACCGATTAAACCTGAAGTTGCTCTCTTAGTGCATTTCATGCTGAAGGGATGTTTGAGAAGAGCCTCAATACTTCTTTCATTTCGCTTCTTACGAAGGTTCCCGACGCTATCAATCTCAAAGACTTTTGGCCAATTAGCCTTGTGGGAGGTATCTACAAAATCATAGCCAAGGTTTTAGCAAATAGATTGAAGGTAGTTCTGGATAAGATTATGTCTCAGTCCCAAAGTGCTTTTATCAAGGGTAGGCAGATCCTAGATCCTATTTTGATTTCTAATGAATGCCTTGATAGTTGGTTGAGATCTAGGGAGCCATGGGTTATTTGCAAAATGGATCTGGAAAAAGCTTATGATCATGTGAATTGGGATTTCTTGTTATATATGCTTAAGAGGTGTGGCTTTGGTGGGATTTGGTGCTCTTGGATAAAACATTGCATTTATTTGGTGTAGTTCTCGATTCTGATCAATGGTTCTCCTAATGACTTTTTTAGCAGTTCCAGGGGTTTGAGACAAGGGGACCCCCTGTCTCCTCTGCTGTTTGTTTTTGTGATGGAAGCTTTAAGTAGGATGATCTCGGCGACAGTTAATGGGGGGCTTATAGAAGGTTTCCAGGTCGGTAATAGTACACTCTCTCATCTTTTATTTGTGGACGAGATACCTTGATCTTTTGCAATGCTATGCCCACCCAGCTACGCTATTTGCGGAGTTTATTTTTGCTGTTTGAAGCTGCTTCCGGTTTGAAGGTTAACTTGGCCAAGTCGGTGTTAATTCCAGTGGGGAATGTGGAGGAAGTGGACAGGTTAGCCGGTATTCTAGGGTGTGGGGTTGCTTCTTTGCTAGTAAAGTACCTTGGTCTGCCGCTAGGAGCCTCTTGTAAGGCTAAGCATATTTGGGATGGAGTTATCGAGAAGATAGAACGTCGGTTGGCCGGTTGGAAAATGTTGTATTTGTCGAAGGGTGGAAGAGTCACGCTTATCAAGAGCACTCTCGCCAACTTGCCTACTTACTATTTGTCTCTTTTCCCTATTCCGGTTAGTGTTGTTAAGTGAATTGAGAAGTTGCAGTGGGATTTTCTATGGGGTGGTCTAGGCGAAGAGTTTAAGTACCACCTGGTGAAGTGGTCGAAGGTTTGCACTCCGATTAAGGAGGGCAGTTTGGGTATTAGAAACTTAATGGTATTCAACCACGCCCTATTAGGGAAATGGTTGTGGCGCTATGGAACAGAGAGAGATACTTGGTGGAGGGCTGTGGTGGATGCAAAATTTGGAAGTTTTTGGGGAGGGTGGTGCTCTTTGGAGCTGGGTGGATCTTTTGGGGTGGGGTTATGGAAGAACATTAGGAAAGGGTGGGACACTTTCAAAGGATTTACATGGATTGAGGTAGGGGATGGGACTAGGGTTTGCTTCTGGCATGATTTGTGGTGTGGTGATACGGCTCTCAAGATAGCTTTTCCAAGCTTTTTCAGTATTGCTTGTGCAAAGGACGCCTCAGTTGCGGCTCATTTGGAGGTGCTGGTTGGCTCTAACCAGTGGAATGTTAGTTTTTTTAGAGAGGCTCATGATTGGGAGGTGGATGTATTGGCCTCTATTTTTCAGGTGTTACATTCTGCTCGAGTGAGTCGAGGGTGTGAAGATAGGTTGTGGTGGAATTCTTCCAAAAGAGGCCGTTTCAAAGTCAAGCTCTTCTACGCTTCCTTGGCATGTATTGAAGGGAGGGGATTCCCTTGGAAGAGTGTGGTGAACACAAGCTCCTCCGAGGGCGAGTTTCTTTGTGTGGTCGGCGGCTTTGGGCAAAATTCTGACCTTAGATAACCTCAGGAAGTGACAGTTGATTGTGACGAACAGATGTTGTATGTGCAAGAGGAGTAAGGAGACGGTGGATCATCTTCTCCTTCATTGCGAGGTTGCTTATGCTTTGTGGAGTGCCTTTTTTGGTCGGTTTGGGTTGTCTTGGGTGATGCAGAGACGGGTCTCGGATTTACTCGCCTGTTGGTGGTCTTCGGGGAGGGGGAGTGCCGCAGTTTGGAAGATGGTGCTTACTTGCTGTTTTTGGTGTTTATGGAGGGAAATAAATAATAGGTGTTTTGAGGACTTGGAGGGGACATTGGAAGACATATTAGCCTCTTGCTTTCATTCTTTGTATCTCTGGACAGTTGCGCATGTCTTTCTGGTGTCGATTAGCTATGATGATTTTCTTGTTCGCTTTTCCCCTTCTAGTTAGGTGATCCTGTTGTATACTTTCAGTGTACTTTTGGGCGCCTTTACGCTTTTAATAAAACAGATTATTACTTATCAAAAAAAAATACTGAGATTTCACAAGGTTTGTCAAGCCAACATGGGAGCTTCTTATAAAATCAGTCTCCAAGGTAAATCAATCCTTAAGGTATGCCCTGTTATCAAATTGTTGCATTTATTTCCTTTTTACATAGACTAGCATAGTCATTTCTTTTGTTCTTGGGTCATAATGGGATGGGCCATTTTTGGACACATGAAGAAACCCCTACTCTCACCCTAAATAAATAGAATTGGCCCATTGAATTCTATTATAGAGTGTGCCCAGTCCCAAAAGCAACTATATGGTTTATTTATTTTTTCCGAAAGTCAAGTGCATTATGAGAGGGTCAAGGGTTAGAGGTTCAACCGTTGGGCAGACCTCAGTTGGACTATGATGTTAGGATAATGTCATAAATATAGAATTACTAATTTATAAATTAAAACAAAATTATAAAAAATCAAATAATTAATCAAAAGGTTACTATAGTAATTTAGGGGTTTATGTTTATATTACCACATTTACCTTGTTGGAATTAATGTTGTGAAAAACATAAAAGTAATTTAGATTCGTCCACGAGCTACAGTTCAATTCTTCGTATGTGCAAAATTTATTTTTAGCCTCCTCTTGTGGCTTAACAGTTGGATCATGGTCAAACATGGTTCAATCAGTTCTTGACAAAAAACAGCTTTAGAACTTTGACTGGGCTAGAATCAAGGCCAATTTCCTATTACCAGGATTGAAAACACTGTTAGCTCTGGCCACGGTAAGTTCAACCTGCAATTGGGACAGCATTGAAACATCCTAGATATACCAGTCCTTGAAATTAGTAATAGGGGTATTATTGGTAGGTTTATTAATCAGTCCTCATGTTAAAAGGTAATTAGAGTGGTCAATAAGTCTTAATAGACTTTTTTTTTTTTTTTTTTTTTAATGACAAGGAATTCCTCAAAACAGGGCTATTTCGTGTACTTATCCCTGTCGGGTAAATTTTGGACCCATGCAAAGTGTCTCCTCTACACAAATTGAGTAATATTCTGGCTTGCTGGCGGGCTGGCCCCAATGAATTATTGGCACCCAATGGGATTCGAACCTTAAACTTGATAAAAATGCCACCAAGACCAAGACTTTTACTACTTAAGCCAACCCCTTGGGGTTTGGTAGACTCGTATTTTATATTTAGAATGTCTAAGAGCATTAAATACGAATGAAGCTTCCATTCTCTGTAAATTGTGAATGAAAGGCAAGCACACTTCTTTTGACTGCAAAATTATTCCATTGCTGGGATTCTTTACTCATAGCCTTCTAAGGTTTCATTTGCTGTTTTGCAGCAAAGTCTAATTGTTGCAGCAGTTTCTTTGATCCATCCATACGTGATGTCAGAACACTATTATATGGAAAGTTTACAAGGGAAACACTCAAAAAGAAAAGCTAACTTGTAAGATTTAATGATCCAAAACCTCCCCTGAATTTGAGATTGAAAAGAAACTTGTAGCTGAAGTCCGATTATAGGAAGAATGTAAAAACACTTGGCTAACAGTAGGAACTTGGTCAACATGGTCCAATCTGTTCTGGACCAAAAACAGGTTAGGAAATATGATCAGGCCAGAATCAATTTCTACCAGGTTTTAAAACACCATTAGCTCCGGCCAGCCTGAGTTTAAACCTGCACTTGGGACATCATTTAAACATCCTAGATAAACTAGTCCTTGGGAATCAATAATAGACATATTTTAGTAGGTTTATTAATATGTCCTCATGCCAGGTTTTGAGAACTTAAAATGTAATTAGCGTGGTCAATAAGTCTTAGTACTATTATTTCATATCTAGGAACTAATGGAAATAATTAATGTCTGTTAGAATGTCTAAGAGCATTAAATATGAGTGAGGCTTCTATTCTCTATAAATTATGAATATGAGCAAGCATTTTTTTTATAAGTAATTTTTACCCCATAGGGAGGGAAAATATGAGATCAAATTAGTGTTCTCTGTTTCATGAGGTGTGATCCCTAGTTGATTAAGCTACTCTTTGGGGTAAAGGAAGCACATTTCTTTTGACTACAAAAATATTCCATTGCTTGGATTCATTTCCTTATAAGCCTTCTAAGCCATCATTTGCTGTTCGTAGCAAGTTCTAATTGCTGCAATATTTTCCTCACTGCACCTCATACATGATGTCAGAATAGGTTAGGTTGAGCTTATGGTTAACCTTCAAGCTGACCTTGACAGCCCTGATCCATTTGTTAAGTGCGCTGCTAAAGAGGAAAAGTCCAACAAAAGGGCACAACACTAGCACACTGGAAGTTACGAGGGAACCACTCAAAAGGAAAAGCTAACATCTAAGATTCAAAGATCCAAAAACTCCTTTGAATTTGAGGTGGAAAAGCAACTTGTAGCTGAAGTGGAATCACTGACAGAATGTGAAAACAGAAACTTCAACTTCATCAGGGAAATTAACATTTCTCAAATGTCTCTGCTTTCTCATCTCTACAAATGCACCACATGATACACAACCACCTTCCAAATGTCACTTCTTACAATGTCTTCTAAACTGCCCCTTCCAGCATGGCAACAAATTGACAACTGTGTTAGGCATAACCCATGAAATTACGAATTGGCCAAGCACCAACGACCACAATTCTCTAGCTACTAACAGTGAAGACGAAGATGACGGCTGTCTCTCCCCTTGATTTATACATGCAACAGCTCTACTACTATTATTTGAAGATTCTGCAAATTATCCCTAGTTTAAATCTCTACTTTGTATCTTTGGACAGCAGATTTTGTTTATCCTTTGGTGATTAGTTACCATGATTTCCTTGCTCTCTTTTCTTCTTATAGTTTGGTATTTTTTCATGCATACTTCCTATGTATCTAGGAGTGCCTTATGCTTTTTTAGATAATTTGATTACTATTTAAAAAAAAAAATACATCTTCTCTAATGCTGCTGTCCAAGTGAAAAATGCTACTGTAGGCAGTGCTCTTCCCCTTCCAAATTCTCCTAATCCTACTAATTGCAAGCTCAATTATGCTAATACAAGATGGGTGAGACTGCATAAAGGGGGCATATCAAAATTATAATATGAAGATAAGATTGGTAATGGTTACCAATGAAGTACTCATATTTACATGCTGCTGTTATGACAGCCTCTGTTCCATATACAGGTTTTACTTTTTGAATGGGAGGGCTCTTGTAACTTTTTTTCCTTTCAAGCTTGTGCTGCTTGCTAGTTATTATTTTTTGCATCATTTTGGTAAACCAATAGTGTACCCCATAAATTCAGTTGGCCCTTCGATCTAGCGCCTGGATTCTGGTACAAGGTAATATGTCTGTAATTCATGACAACAAGCATCAACTTATGGGGAAACTTTTTCCAAATAATTGGAACTCGAATTCTTAGCTAAGCTACAACCCCTTAAAAAAAAAAATAATACTTGATTGGAGGGTTGATTCTTTTACATTCTGGTTGTGCTAGTTTTAAATCTTGAAGTCACGGCTTAGTGATTGATGCTCAGAAGATTTAACTCACTACTCAAACCTTAAGAAGAAAAAGTGAAATTAAAATCAGTATGTAGGACTTAGAGGGACCAGAGAAGAAAGTGATTCACACAATTGTTATGGGAAACAGTTCCAGAAATATTAATTTTCATAAACAAACATCCTGTAGTAAATTAATCTTGTAGAATATGCTGTGATGCCAGTTTTAATGACTTGTTAATTATGAACATATCAGCGAAAAATATGAAAAGAAGAAAATGGTTGCATTAGGAACAACCATGATCCTTGATTTGCATCCATCATAGTATATTTCATACACATTTTCCCTTCCTCTCAGGTAAGTCGGGTCAGAGCCCTTTGATTCTGCGCCCTCCTCACCAAGAAGATGCTCCTGAGTTCTCATCTTCTAGCCTGCGACCAAATTTTACTTCTGATCTGCAACAGCATGTTGGAGCCAAAGACCCCGCCATGAGTATGAATCCATGCACCATTACTGAGGGACAAGCTGAGGATAGAGGTGAAATTTTCTTAAGGCTGTTGACATTTTATTTTAATCCATGTTACTATTTTTGCTAGATCGTCATTGTCTGCATCAGATTTGGTTTTTTCATTTTAATTAATTTCCCCTTTTTTCGTCTTGCTGGGCTCATATTATTTGTAATTGATGGCTCCTGAGATGAATGCGATTGTCTGCTGTGGCAGTGGCATAACTCATCTTGCACTTAACTAGATCCAAAAGCACATTAATTGCCACAACTCATTAATAGTTGCATATTTTTAGCAGGCTATATATGTGTGTTCAATTGCACCTAAAGTTCATTAGACTTGAATACATCTTTCTCTTGTTGGTAGGTAAATTAAAATACACTAATACCATTTATGTCTCTAAGAGCCATCTCATCTGATTGATTACAGTAAGTGCCGAAGACAGCCGTTATCATCCCTCCAGTCTATCTTCAGGATTGGATTCCATGACGAGTAGCAGAGGTTCATCTTCATCCAACTCTTTAAATGCTTGTGCACCGGACACAGTCTTCTCTGATATTCCTCACATGTCTGAAAATGGCCTATCTCAACCTTCTTCACCTTCTGACTGCTCCACTGAGTTGGCTGTGGACTCGAGTCTTTTGCTGGCAGCTGGAATGAGTAGCTCATCCCGCAAAAGGGTCTTTGTTTACTCACGCACGCCAAACATGACAAATCCTAAGGGGTTTACTATATTGCCCAGGAGTGATGATAAATGGGTGGCTTACTCCCCAAACTGAGACGCAGGCTTAGCTTGCGGGCTCTTAATTACCAATTTTATTTCTAATGACTTCTACGTTATTGAACTCTCAGTTGTGCATGCCTAAATATATGATGTTGAAAGTAAATAAGAATTGGTAATGATGGATTTGACGGAAACCCACTCCAGACAAGGATCTCCAACAATTTGTTGCCTAAATTACTAACAAATTGGGCAGCACATGTGAAAAAATCTACATGAGACACACCTACTCGAGTAAATGGCTGAACAGTCCAAAACTTATTTGAATAAGTGGATTCTATGTTAGATTCTGCACAATCCACATGCTTATCCTGTCAGATTTCAATATCTACTTGTATTGCTGAGTTGGTGCAACTGGAATAATGATGAGGATGTCTGCTGCATTCCCTTGTGCTACTTAATTTAAACAGCTGTCAGGAGTTGCAGTCTACTTACTGTAATTTATTATTATTATTTTTGTTGTAACTTTCTTACTGTAATTGTTCATATAATCGATGCTCATGCTACTATGAGTAATGATATAAGGAGGACTAGAGTCTTCATAAAGTTCTTCCAAGTGATTTAATTTTTAAAATCACCATTAAATTTGAGATAATCATTATTAAATTTTGATTTATCGGTGATTTTAAATAGGAAAATTATATATAAACTCTTTAGGTCAACGCGTTTTTTTTAAAAACTCCCTGAATTTTTTTTTTTTCGGAAATTTAGTCCCTGGGTAACTTGAAACTACTAAAAATTTTCTACCGTCAATTTTTGTTAACTGCTGTTAATCCACTCAAAATTTCCCATTTTATCTGATTAAAATATTTATTTTTTATTAATTTAATTTAAAAAATTAAATCTTAAAAAAAAAAAAAAAAGGGTGGTTTGCCCACCCCCAGGTGATTTGGGGTGGCCTGCGGGCCATCCCAAACCAACCATGGACTGGCTTGAGCCACCCCTTGGTTGGCTTGGGGTGGCTCGCGACCACCCCTTTCCACCCATGGGGTGGCTCGCGGCCACCCCCTTGGGGGTTTGGGGTGGCCTGCGCCCATGGGGTGGCTCACGGCCACCCCTTGGGTGGAAAGGGGTGGCCGCGAGCCACCCCATGGATGGTTTGGGGTGGCTCGCAGGCCACCCCAAACCACTTGGGGGTGGCCGCAAGACCACCCCATAGGGGTTGGGGGGGTGGCCAGGGGCGGCGGTGTCACCCTTGGCCACCCTTCAATTTTTTTTTTTTTAAGATTTAATTTTTTAAATTAAATTAATAAAAAATTAATATTTTAATCAGATAAAACAGAGAGTTTTGAGTGGGCTAATGGCAATTAACAAAAATTGACGGTATGGGGTTTTCTAGTAGTTTCAAGTGACTCAAAGACTAAATTTCAAAAAAAAAAATACTCAGAGAGTTTTTTAAAAAAGCACGTTGACCTAAGGAGTTTATATATAATTTCCCTTTTAAATATTACATCACATTTGAAAGGACTTTAATCATTCTTATATCATTACTCTGCTACGAGAGGCTATAACACTATCATTCCTCCCCTAACCCTTTTATATCACTGTGATGGAAATTTATTTATTTATTT
This sequence comes from Corylus avellana, assembly GCF_965113065.1. Taxonomy (NCBI): domain Eukaryota; kingdom Viridiplantae; phylum Streptophyta; class Magnoliopsida; order Fagales; family Betulaceae; genus Corylus; species Corylus avellana. Next base: position 14,445,013 of record NC_142499.1, read on the forward strand.
ATTTTTTTTGGGTTTCCTCAAGCAAGATAATATCTAACATTAAAAAAAAGCTCAAAAATACCGGTTACATTTAAAACAAATGAAAATCTGGAAATGGGTTAAAAAGAAAAAAAACCAAGAACACCCATGGCAACAATAAGGGGCTTGAACACTATCACTAACTGCTTAGGCAGCTACCGTTAGTAGTTTTAGTTTTTTTAAAAAACACTTAATGCTAATTGCATATATATATATATATATATATATATATATATATATATATACTTGAAATGATCTTTTTTTAAAATATATATATATTTTCTTTTAAAAAATGTTTATTAGGGTTATTAACTACTAATCGCCGGTTAACCGCATGGGTAGTTAGTAGATTTTACTAACCGTCTAGGTGGTTATAATTAACGATTTTAGCTAATAACTACTAACCATAACCGCCTTTTCATCCTTAATCACATAGAGAGTTGCACTTCTTTTTAATTGGCTTGAACAACCTATCAGATTCGACTTAGGTTTAAAAACAAGGTTTTAGATTTAATCCAACATGTTTGAGCCAAACGTTGTCGTTGTGGAGAGCTATTTTCCTTCTCCTCAATCACCTACTTTCTCGTCCTCTCATACCTCCCATTCCTTTTGTAGATGATTTCTATATATATATTTTTTTAAGCGAATAAGGGAAAAGGGAACGGGGAATTACAAGGCGGGTGGCCAACCCAAACAACAGCTCAAACCAAACCTAATAGCAAAGCAGAAACAAGAGAATTGAAAACCAAGCAAGGTAACAAGAGGGAATGGGTTAAAAAAAGGACCCGGCCCTATAAAAGTACCAATGCAGCCACAAAGGGCTACTAATAAAGGCAAAATAAAGAAATCCGAAGAAATCTTTGCAAGCAGAACAGAACCTACGATGCAAAAGGCCAGATATGGGACACCGACAGACGGCCACACCATAACAGAAAAAAATAAATACAAATAGAATAATAAGACAAAAAGCAGGAAAAAGCAAAGACAAAATAGCAACATCAGTGACTGAAGTAGCCGACAACCGAGAGGAGGGGCGGAGGAAGACGCTACACGGCGGCGCGTGGCGCTCACACTCCCGCTAGTAAGACCAACTCTCGGGCGCGTGGGGACCACGTACCATCTTGTGGTGGCCGGACGATGACGCAGTCGACGCTGGCAGGAAGTGGAGGGACCTAGGATCACGAAGGAGGGGCGCGTCTGTGGATGTAGCTTCCTGAAAATGATAGATCTAATTTTTAAAAAAATCAGATCCAAAATCTTCAGAAAGGTAGCAAATCTGGAGCCGAGGACAACGGTTGGAGGCTGAAACCGAGCGGCTGAATGGGCTGATAGATATGCTTGACAAAGGTAAGTCCTCCGAAGAGGCGGATAGAACCTCCAAAGAGGTGCAAAAAGTAGCAGAAATACACAGACGAGAAAAAAGGAAAAAGGAAGGGAAGGAGGGAACCGTAGCTCCCTCCCCCATGGGCTGCTGGAAAAGAAAGGTTGTCTTCAGTAAGAGGAGAGAGGGGAGAGCTCCGGAAAAATTAAAGTTGATTTTTCCCTCACCGAAAGTGGGTGGGGGTAGATGATTTCTATTTACTGCTCTTCAAGGAACTCACTCACTATGCGTAAAACCATGATTCTAAACAAGTTAGATTTCACCAAATGGAGTATTTTAGCTACTCTTATTTTTAATATGTTTTGTTATAATCATTATCAATATTGTGTTTTCTATTATGTTGAATGAAGTCCCTATGAGTTCTAAATTCCATATAGAGCACTAACCCAAAGTCACCCATTGTCACCCGTCCTGTTCATTATTGCCATGAAGGTGCTAACACGCATAATAATAATGAGGAAACAAATTAGGGGCGAAGAAATTGATCAAAACAAGAATCTATAAAAATAATTAATACAAGATAATGATTAAGAAATTGATCAAATTGTATGAGAATATTGCATTTTACTAAATAATATTTATATATTTTTATTTTTGGATTTAACATAGCTATATTTTTTTAAGTGTACAAATTTAATTTAAAGTGTTCTTTAGAAAAGAGAGAAAATGAAATTAAATTTAGGCCCCCTAAGGCATAGTGCTGTAGTTTTATTTATTTTATTTTATTTTTGCACATTAGCCAAATTATTTATTTTTTACCCTATTTATACTATAGGGTTTCCCTATCTATCATCTCTCTCCATTTCCGCTTTCCCCATTTTCTCAAGAACCGACCTTACATTTTTTCATTTCTTTATTTTTTACCATATTTATACTATACGGTTTCCTTATCGGATTTGGTCATTTGGATCCCCTCATATTTTTTTAAATATGAGATTCTCATATTTTAAAATTTGAACCATCCATTTCATCTAACAGTTTAAACAAATGCAGTAGTTTGCATTACCGAGGCAAGTAGATTTGGCATATTGAAAACTAAAATTAATTACTTCGGTAACACACAAACTCCTATATTTGTTTACACCGTTAGATGAAATAGATGACTCGAATTTTAGAATGAGAATTTCATATTTTAAAAAATATGAGGGGAGCTCAATCCTTCCCTATCTATCATCTCCCTCCATTTCCCCTGTCCCCATTTTCTTGAGAACTGACCTTACATTTTTCAATTTCTTTATTTTTGACCCTATTTATACTATATAGTTTCCCTATCTTTCATCTCTCTCCATTTTACCTTTCCCCATTTTCATATTTATAATATTCACCATGCGCGAGCGCGTGGGTACGTGCATGTGTACATCAAAACTAAGCAAGAGATACATGACATTTCCTCTACATTTATTATTTTGATAGATTCTTGATTTCTGATATATCAATAATCATAAAATTGTATTGTGTCCTTCTCTCTAGGGTTGCACGGAATCTCATCTGAGCAATACCTAGGGGTGAAGGTTGTCCCCCTGCTGTTTTATTGGGCGAGGAGGTCTTGCGGCTGGTAGTTTGGTGACTATCCAAGGAAGATATGGAGAGTGGCAGAAAAACAACTATGTTGATGAATGGTGAACAGGTTGGAATTAACATAACCGATGATGACATTGCAGAAGCACGTAAACAGGGAGGAAACTGGTTGGTGGGTCAGTTCGGGAATATCACGAGGATCAATAAGGAAGCCTTCAAAATGGTCTTTACTCGCATATGGAGGCTGGTTGGAAGGGTAATCTTTAAAGAACTTCAAGACCACATCTGGATCTTCGAGTTTTCTGATGGCAATGGCAAGAAAAGGGTCCTGGATGGTAGACCGTGGTCTTTTGATAGACAAATCGTGGTAATCAATGAGTATGATGGGCATACTTCTCCATCCAGTTTGCAGTTTTCCTATTCACCATTCTGGATCCAGATCCATGACATACCTCTGGTATGCATGACTAAAGTGGTGGGAACAAAAATTGGTGAATCCCTAGGGAAGTTGGAGGCGGTAGAAATGGAGGGGAAGGGGACGGGATGGGGGAAATGGCTGCGAATACGAGTCCACATTGACTTGACACAGCCCCTGGAACGTAGAAGAGCCCTGCATCTTGGGGGGCAGACCCAGTGGGTGACTTTCAAGTATGAAAAGCTGCCTCTCCTATGTTTTGAATATGGCCGCATTGTGCATGGGGCGAAAGTTTGCCACCCAAACTTGAATGGGCAGCCCCATTCTTTGGGAAGGGAAAAACAGTGGGGAGTGTGGCTTTAGGCTGAAGAGACAAGGCGGAGGAGTAATTGGAGCAATTCTATAGCCAACGACGGTGCCCGGGAAGCCCATGTGGCGGAAGGGCAGGGCTCTGACAGCGAATCCATCTCCAAAAAACCAGCAAAAGGAAGTACCGGGAATCACGGGAAACCTAGTCAATCACAGGCTGAAGCAACGGTGGACAGCATCAATTACTCTAGTACTTGCCATAGGAGGAATAAGGAAAATGCAGATACCACGGAGGAAAATCAGCTCACAGGCTATCGGGGTATGATGGTGCAGCAGTCAAATGACAAAGTATTTATGGGAGAGGTGCTAGGCAGTGCGATGGAGGCCCAAGACAGGTTAATGGGTTCAGATGAGCTAAACAGGCCCATTAGCCCAGTAAAGGTGCAACAGGACTCATGGCTTGAAAGGGGTACAATTGTGGCCCAGACCCAAGAGGTGGTAGAAGCTGGTCTTACTACTTCTATGGCAACGATACTTCCAGGAGTAAATTTAAGAAAGTGGAAGAGACAGGCATGAAAGGAAGACGAGAGGAGTTCTCAAGAAGTACCAAGGGCCTATGATCTAAGTAAGAGAAAATGGAGCAGTGAGGAGGGACGAGAAGAAATAACAGGGAATGCAAAGAAAGCACGACAGTGTGTCATGGAGACGGAGAACCAACTTTCTTCGATGGTGGTGGCTGCCTTGCAGCCCCACCAGTCCCAATGATTCTCTTAAGCTGGAATTACCGGGGGCTTGGGAACCCCCGTGCAGTTCGTGACCTTTGCCAATAGGTAAAGGAAAAGAAGCCCAACATTTTGTTTCTCATGGAAACAAAGTGTCGATGGAATAAAATGGAACCTATACGTATAAAGCTTGGGTTCACTGGTCTATTTGTAGTAGACTCTGTTGAACGTAATGGTGGCCTAGCAATGCTATGGAAGGATGACTGCAACTTGGCTATCCAAAACTTCTCACGTCGCCATATTAATGCTACTGTTACTATTCTAGATGGTGGTCTTTTGTGGAAACTGACAGGATTTTATGGTCACTCGGAGCCTGCAAGAAGACATGAAGCCTGGGCGCTCCTTAAGCATCTCAAGGATATCTCTCCTAGCCCATGGATTTGCCTAGAAGACTTTTATGAATTATCAACCAATCAGAGAAGTGGGGGGCTGCCACAAGTAGGGAAGTCCAAATGCAAATCTTTAAAACTACGCATGAGGAGTGCCATCTTGGAGATTTGGGTTTCCAAGGATCCAAGTATACTTGGGCTAATGGAAGGGAGGACGGGGGCTTCACAAAAGAGCGTTTGGATCATGCAATGGCAAACAGAGATTGGAGCAATATTTTTCAAGATGTGGAGGTAAGGATACTGGCTGCGAGATCATCAGACCACAAACCTTTATTACTGCATTTTTTACATGCAACGGAAACTCAATTGTCCCACAAGAAGAGCTTTAAATTTGAAGCAAATTGGGCACTGGATGAGGATTATCATACGGTCCTCCAGGAGGTGTGGGGGGGAGAGAATGGAGAGCACGTTGGTATGCATGGTCTTCATGAGAAATTAAAATCATGTAGTTCCATGCTATCACGTTGGAGCAAAGGCCGTTTTGGTTACTCAGAAAAGCTTATCAAACAAAAAACCTCAATCCTTGAGAAACTTCAAAGAAGTGAGGGACCCGAAAACAGAGAAGCAATCTTGAACATCCAATCTGAAATTGCTGTATTACTAGAGCAAGAAGACCTGAAATGGAAACAAAGAGCCAAACAACACTGGTTTCAAAAAGGGGACCGCAATACCCCTTTTTTCCATGCATGGGCCACTCACAGGTGACGGCGAAACAGAATCACAACAATTGAAGATGAAGAAGGAAACCTTGCAACAACGGAGCAGGAGGTAAGCCAAACTTTTATTAATTACTATCAAAATCTGTTTACCTCTGTAGGTGAGAAGGATGTTGGGGAATCTTTGGCTAACCTGGACAGAAGAGTAACAGAGGAAATGAACTCAAACCTCCTGCGTGAATTCACAATGGCAGAGGTGGAATTGGCATTAAGACAAATGCACCCTTTGAAGTCCCCGGGACCGGACGGATTTGCTGCCTGCTTTTATCAAAAGTCATGGAACACGGTTGGCGGCAATGTAGGCAAAGCAGTGCTGGATTTTTTGAACAGAGGAGAATTTGATCCCACCATAAATTCCACTCTTGTCGCCTTGATTCCTAAGAAGCAAAATCCAGTCTGCGTCACAGAATACCGCCCGATAAACCTATGCAATGTAAGTTATAAACTCATTTCGAAGGTCCTTGCCAACCGACTAAAGAAGGTGCTGCCTCATGTAATTGCACTGAATTAAAGCGCTTTCATCCCTGGAAGGCTTATCAGTGATAACATTTTGGTGGCTTTTGAAGCTTTACAGACAATGGATAGGTGAATGAAAGGAAGGGAGGGGTTCATGGCCTTGAAGTTGGACATGAGCAAAGCCTATGACCGGGTTGAGTGGCAATATTTAGAAAAGGTGATGCGTAAACTTGGCTTTGCTGATCGGTGGATTCTAGTGACTATGATCTGTGTACGAACAGTGACTTTCTCCATCCTGATTAATGGACAGGCATATGGCCGAATCATACCATCTAGGGGAATCTGGCAGGGAGACCCTCTATCCTCATACTTGTTCATCTTGTGTGCTGAAGGTTTGAGTTCTTTACTGAGGAAGGCAGAATTGGCACAACAGCTTACAGGTTTACCTATTTCAAGGGGTGGGACTAGAATAAGTCACCTCTTTTTCGCGGACGACAGCCTACTTTTCTGCAAAGCAAACATCCGAGAATGGAACATAACTCAACAGTTGCTTGATGAATATGAACGGGCCTCTGGACAGTGGCTTAATAGGAAAAAACCTCTCTGTTCTTCAGCAGAAATACACCTTAAGAGACCCATGATCTTATTATTTCTGCTACAGGAGTGAACCCCACCAACAGCTATGAGAGATACTTGGGGCTTCCTGCCCTTGTTGGTAAATCCCGTAACAGAGCATTCAAGAATATTCAAGGGAGAATTGAAGATAAAGCTAAATGGATGGAAAGAGAGTTTCTTGACTCACGCAGGGAAGGAAGTGCTCCTGAAAGCGGTTATCCAGGCCATACCAACATACACCATGAGCGTTTTTCGGCTCCCAAAAATGTTGTGCCGTAATTTAAACTCTTTGATGAGAAGGTTCTGGTAGGGGCATAAGGCGAACCATTCATGAACAGCTTGGTTAAGCTAGGAGAAGATGAGCAGAGCAAAATCACAGGGAGGACTAGGGTACCGTGATTTGGAGTGTTTCAATCAGGCTTTGTTGGCGAAATAGGGGGCAAGAATTATAAGAGACCCTGTCTCCCTGGTGGCACGAATTATGAAAGAGAAATATTTTCCCAACAACAATTTTCTTGATTCTAGATTGGGCTCCAAACCTTCATATGCTTCGCGAAGCATCTGGAATGCCAAACACCTTCTGTCCAAGGGAATGATATGGCGTGTAGGAGATGGGAAAACTATAAAAGTTTGGCATGATCAGTGGATTCCTTTCACCCATACGTTCACTGTCCAGACGCCTGTTAGCATTTTGCCCCTGGAAGCACGAGTTTGTGACCATTTCGATGCTGACAATAATTGGTGGAATATTCCCTTGTTACAGCAAGTTTTCACTGAGGAGGAAGCACGGGGGATTGGGAGTATGGTCATTTGCCCAGGGAGTCAACCTGATCGACTTGTTTGGGCTGCGACAAAGAATGGGGAATTTACGGTGAAAAGCGCGTACCATTTAGCGCTAACCTTGAAGGTGCAAGAGAAGGCATCGTGCTCGTATGATGATCCAAGGATGGAAATGTGGAGGAAAATTTGGAAGATGACCCTCCTTGGAGTGGTACAAATGTTCCTATGGAAGGTGTGCAACAACATACTGCCCACCAATGAGAACTTATGTCGCCGAAAGATTTTACCTGATCCGACCTGTCCGATTTGTAGAAGGGAGCCGGAAACGCTAGAGCACATACTCTGGAGCTGTCCCTCGGCACAAGATGTGTGGGCTGATTGCCCAATCAAAATCCAGAAATGCTCCAGTTATGTTGACACTTTTGTAGACATAATAGAGCAGATGCTGGATAAATTGGGTACTGAGGATTTTACTTTGTTTGCAGCTATTTTACGACATTTATGGCTCCGGCGGAACAAGGTTGTTTTTGGGGGGGAGTTCCTGTCTCCGAAGCAGATCCTAAACAGTGCCACGACACAACTGGAGGCGTATCAAAAGGCCATCCAACGGTTTGACCCCCCAAATCCGAAAAACCAACTAACAGAGGTTTGGAAACAGCCACCCACGGGATTCATCAAACTAAACTGGGATGCCTCCATTGATAAGCCAGAAAACAAAATGGGTATGGGAATCGTAGCCCGCAACCATCAGGGAGTTGTAATGGCGGCCTGGTGTGCTTCGCGGTATCACATCTCCAATCCTGCATTAGCTGAGGCTCTGGCTGCTTGGAATGTGGCTGTTCTGAGCAATAGGCTGGGGTTGAGGAAGGTAATTGCGGAAGGAGATGCTCTTGAGGTTGTAAAAGCAATCAACTCTGATGGGATGTGGATGGGGAGCTACGGGGTTGTGATATAGGAGGCTAAGGAGTCTTTTGGCAGATTACAGGAATGTCAGGTTCAACATGTTCGAAGAACTGCCAACACGGTGGCCCACAGACTTTCAAAGTTTGCTTTAGAAACACGTGTAGACCAGCTTTGGTTAGAGCACTTTCCAGAATGTTTTCATAAACTTGTTGCTGATGAGCAAGTTTTACTTTAATAATATTAGAAGTACGACCTTTTCAAAAAAAAAAAAAAAAAAAAAGATTCTTGATTTCTGATAGATTTTCAATAGATACCCACTTCAAGATAATCAAATGTCAAGTAGGGCCGGCGACCCATATTTTTTAATTATTTATTTTATTACTTTATTTTACATTTATTTTTTAAAATGTAAATAATATTTTATTATTTTATTTTGGCTGGGACACGTGGCTTGTTGGTGGCTGTTGGATGACATTGAATGGTTAGGATTGATAAAATTTTTGGTGGACAATTTTCCAACTATTGTTGGGGATCCTGATCCGAAGAACCCATGTCTTAGATCTAATATGCCTGGAGCAGATCTGTTTCATAACTAAAGTTGTACGTGAGTTAGCGGAAGCTGATATCATAGATAATATTTGATTATAAAAATTTTTTGATTATATTTATGACTTTGTAATTTCATTGCATTTGGCTATATTTTATTAAAGCTTTATACTTTATGATGTAAGAGCTTTTATGCTCTTAATCTCTTATCCATAAATTCTAAAAGATTTCCGTTCAAAATAATAATAATAATAATCAAATGTCAATATCCATTCCAAATTTGAAATAATTGTAAGAATATCCTTATGAGATATGGCATTTATGCCACATTTCGGTTACGAGTATATTTATTATAATTTCGGTTACAATATCAAAGAATTTATTCTAGCATGTTGAAATAATGAAGATGCGGAAATAAGAGTGGAAGCAATATAGAAAATAAACACAAAGAACTTACTGGTGGTTCGGTATTAGACACATACGTCCACCACTCGGAATTCCCTTAAGGGCTACATTGTGCTCATTAACTTAATTTGTCTACAATACAAAGGTCCCTATTTATAGGGATACAAGTTTGCTAATCAAATCCCCTTGATTCGATTACAATCCCAATATATAATTACAATCAACCTATAAATAGAGAATATTTCAATATCAACTTAATTATTGAATATACGGAAAATATTATATATTTTCCATATATTCTAACATCCCCCTCAAACTCAAGGTGGAATATTCTAGAACCTTGAATTTGAAATCCGAAACAATGATGACGGTGGTGGCGGAGGCCCGGAACGAGTAGTAGATGGTGGAGGCTGCCGGAGAAGATAGAGGCTGGTGGGTGGCCAATGACAGCAGCCGGTGGCTGGTGAATGTAGATTCAAAAAAGGGCTAAAAACTGGTCAAACTCCAGAAAGGGGCAGACAACGAGTCAGGGCTGACAAAGTGCAAAACTTCAAAAGGGGTCAACAATGGGCCAGGGCTGACAATGAGCCAAACTTTAAAAAGGGCCCGACAACGGGCCAGGGCTGACAATGAGCCAAACTTCAAAAGGGGCCGACGACTGGCCAAAATCCAAAAGGGGCTAACAACAGGCTAGGGCTAACAATGAGCCAAAAATAAAAGGGCCGACTTGGGCCAAAAATTAAAAAAAAAATGAGCCCACTTGGGCGGTTATCAGATCGGCGCACTGAATCTGATCGGCGCGTGATGCACGTGATGTGGCGCTTCTTCTTCTTCTTCTTTTTTTTTTTTTTTTTTTTTAGGATCCGGATATGGTGTAGGCAGCTCCATCATAAGCTTGTGAGCTTTGCTGAAGGGGCGTGATCTGGTGTGATGCACGTAGCGAAAGGGTGTAGGATCTTAGGGGGTGCAATCCAGTGTGGCACATAACAACTATGCAGGTGAGCTTTGGCGCGTGCTTCACACATGCTCAAGAGGAGCGGCATTGGGCGCGTGACCACCACGCGCAGAACGTTCCAATGGCGCATGGCGACGCGTCCGACATCTGTTGGCCGTGTGCTTGACAGGTTTGTGATGACCGGCGATGGATCTGTGGAGTGGGGTGCCAACCAATCTGGTCAGACGTCCGTTGCGGAGAGTGGGAGACCGGCAGTGGCGATGCAAGGATGAGCCAAACAATGAGCGGCGCGTGGGACGTCTTCTAGACACGTGGTGGCCACGGGTAGGCAGATCAGAAGCCTATGATCAAGGATCTAGTATCCTTTTTCTGGAAGTGGCTAAGCACGGCGGCGCATGGAGGCCGGCGGCGGTGGCGCGTGGCTGAGCTGGCTGAGAGATTGGGTGGCGCGTGTAGGCGCGTGGAGACTTCATTTTGGCAGATTGCGGTGGCTATGAACTTTGCAGCATCTGATCTGTTGAACAGTGGAAACACCGAGGTGTTTGGATCAATTAATTTGGGGGCACGGGGTTGAATGGGCAGAAAGTGTGGCGGACTGAACGTCAATAACATCAAAGGCCACAAGAAAGTGGCTCTGATACCATGTTGAAATAATAAAGATGTGGAAATAAGAGCGGAAACAATATAGAAAATAAACACAAAGAACTTACGGGTGGTTCGGTGTTAGACACCTACTTCCACCACTAAGAATTCCCTTAAGGGCTGCATTGTGCTCATTAACTTAATTTGTCTACAATACAAAGGTCCCTATTTATAGGGTAATGTCTAAATACAAGTTTGGTAATCAAATCCCCTTGATTTGATTACAATCTCAATAAATGATTACAATCAACCCATAAATAGAGAATATTTCAATATCAACTTAATTATGAAATATACGAAAAATATTATATACTTTTCATATATTCTAACATAGCAAAAGACGTTACGGAATTCATAAGATGTTATGAAATTTATGTTATTGAGTGATTTTGTTCCTTGATGGGAGGAACAAAATCAATAACAATTAAGAGCAAAGGTCCCTACTTACCTATAAAAGGCCCTGTGTATTCCATCATTTTACACGGTATTATACTGGTAGGCATAGGTTAGAAGAACCTCTCTCTATATTTTTGTTTTCTAGTTTTATGGATTTTCTGTTGCTGATGAGCTTTCTTCATTCGCTTAAGCAAATAATGACTGGTAGTATTTATATATTAATTATTCTGTTGCTAGTTTTATTGTCAATTAGCGTTTAATTATATATAGAATTTTTACATGTGGTATCATAGCCTTTTCTAGGCTATATTTGCTTAGTCTAATTTTTGAACATGTCTGCTGTTAATATTTTATTTGTTTCAATAGTGATAACCGCCGAATGTTGCACATTCAAGCCCCTTAATTTACATATGTTAATTCCTTAGCATTGTTATTTATTTGATTTTGTTTTGTTTTTGTGTTTTAGGTCTTATTTGACAAACCATTGGAAATTGGGCTTAAAAGGGCAAAAAGCTGGGCATTCTGGATTTAGGATCGAGCGCAGCACTCTTGGGATTAAGCGCACCTGCGCTCGAGCGTCTGCGGCCAGGGATCGAGCGCATGCCTGCGCTCGAGGGCACAAAACCTTGGATCGAGCGCACTCGGGCATGTATAGCACGACAACAATCCTTTTGCAGCATGGACATGGTTTTTAGTCTCCCAATTGGATTGGGAGACTGACCTCCGGTTTTCTCAGGGTTTCTAGGGTTTTTAGGGTTCTCCTAATCCCTATAAATAGAGCTCTAAACATTGTAAACAGGGAGACCGCTTTCTATAGTAAAAATTCAGTAAATTGTCTTTGGAGCTTAGAAGATCATGAGCGGCTAAACCCCTTCGTGGGGTGTTGATGTAACCCTATCCAAGCACAATGGTTTGATTGTATTTAATTTCTATATTTTCAATTTATGCATGTTGATTGTATAACTATGAGGATTGCTACAGTTGATTTCTATTCTTCATATTAAATACAATTGTTCTTAAATTTCAAAATCAATATTTGTGAAATTCTTCTCTTGTCTTAGAAAGTATTTTACTTTTATTGATCTCAAATCATTCTTGTTTTCTGTGATTATGAGAATGATGGTTATACAATGGGTTTAATTGACATATGATCAATAGGATTTGATAGGCCATGCCTAGGAAAGACGGATTGTACTACACCCTAGTTTAGTGTAATTTAGGTAGACAATTCGTGTCAACCGAAGATGGGTTACACTTATTCATTGATTATATCTATCCTGTTATAGAATTTGATAATTTATACCTAGGAAAGACGGGTCGTACCGCATCTTAGTGGTTAGGTGGACGATTCGTGCCAACCGAAGATAGATTATGCTTATTCTTTAATAAGGTAGTTTCTTGTTTATTTATAACATGCATAGAATGAATTTCTGGGATTAATTATGATTAGCCATTGTTGTGCGGATAGAGGTGAAGTCAATACCCTACATTCTCTCTCATATTTTATATCTCTTTTATTTTCATGCACTTTAGTTTTAAAGAAAATCAAATCAAATATCTTTTTAATTAAGTTAATTTTAATCTTTCAAATTTTGATAATAAAACCCCTGCAGTCCTTGAGGTTCGACACCCTCTCTATAGCCGTATTCTACAAAGATTCGTCCTATTGCGAGTGGTTATTTTTATTATTGATATTTTTGGACACAAAAATACCACATCAAATAGTATTTCTAGTTTCTATATTGTTGAAATAAAATTGAAACCAGTAACCCACTGCCACGCCCATGGGTAACCTAGAAACTGAGACAATGAGACCCACGGCCACGTCCATGGGTAACCCAGAAATGTGACCCACTGCCCCTGGCTACTAACCATCATTGTGAACCTGAGCCGTGGAAGAAGGAGTAGTGGGTGGTGGCCGATTCTCTGGCCACCAGCGCAGAGGGCACTAGCGAGCTCCGGGGAAGGCACTGGGCACCAGTACCCTATGCTGTCAGCAACGGTTTGTCATGTACAGTGAGGAGCTGTGCATCACGGACCGCCCATAAAGATTAGCGACGGCAACTAACCAGCTGATACGAGAGGATCTGCTGTAGGGTGCGCCGTTTCGGGCCCGATGTTAGGACGCCGCTGCAGGGTGAGAATGACAGTGGGATCATCTCGATCTCCACCGTTTGCTCGCATAAGGATGTGCCGGGTTGGCGGCTCTTTGCCAGGGGTCGCCTATAAAGGTTGACGGCAACAGCCTACATGGGCTGCCTGTCGTCTGGCCGGAGCGCCGGTCCTTAATGGCAGGCACATAAGGAAGGCGGTGAAGGGGGCGGTGGCTAGTGTTTGGGATTTTTCGGGTTGGGACTTAAGGATGCGGTTAGGGTTTCTAACCCATATAGAATTGGGTCTAGTGTTTTTGGGCCACTGGGTATGGATTTATTTTAACCCAAGTCTGATTCAATTAAAAAAAAAGTGGTTTATCATGTGGGCTAACAGAAACCAAATGTTGACCCAATAAGGAAGCCTGACCCGATAACCCATCATGTTTTATTTTTTAATTTTTTATAAAAAAAAAAAAAAAAAAAAAAAAAAAAAAAAAAACAAAACAAAACAAAACAAAAAAGGAGATACTTTTTGGGCTCATGTGGGTTTAGAACTTGATCCAAGGTCACCTTTATTTACCATTAAGCCATGCATTTTCATATGCTTTTATATTGCAATCGAGTATGTGCGCCCCCTCACTTACCTGAGAACAATTTGGTTGTACTTTGAAAAATACTATTTACCCAATTCTATGTTGGTTTGATCTTTATTCTTGGGAACTTTAATTTGGCATCTATACAATTATTAGATATTAATGAAGTCGTGATTATCATAATAATTTTGGTAGAGCCACAACGTCCCCATTTTATAATGATAATTGCATCAAGATTATATATATGTGAACTTCACAAAGAAAATTAACATCATGTTGTAATTTATTCATAAATTTAATTACTAATCCCCACATGGACCTTTTTATTTTTATGACTTAATTAGAATAAGATAGTAAATTTAACATTGAAAATAAAATTTCTCTTAGGCCCACAGGTACGGAAAATTTTATTTATTAATGTTTAAATTTATTAGTGATATTAATAAAGAGTAAATTTCATGCGTGATGCATCCTTTGACCACAAGTAGGTTGAAATTTACTATTAAATTAGCATTGGTTAATTTAAATAAAGTTATTTCATAGCATTAAAGTATATTATTTTTCTTGGTTATTGGATGCATTCCTACTATTTTAATTGTTGGTATTTTATGTTTCAATACTTCCTAGTGATAATTTTTTCTGACTGAAAAGAAAATGTGTTTTTCACTTTGGCGTGTTTGGAGACTGAATTGGCGTTTCGTGTGGACGAATCACCTTCTCCCACGGAATCAAGTATGCCACATGAGATTATTAAACATGAATAATTGTAGTGATTTAAATCGCTTAAGTTTCAATGTTCATGAAATCTCATATCAAGAAAGGCATTAGAGTTTTATTCCTTAATGTTTTAGGGCCAAAGCAAGGTCGTTGAGGAACATTTAGTGAGTTCCAATAAGGCTTGGCCAGCACCATAATAGAAAAGCTTCAAAGCAAAACATTTTACAGTTTCAAAATGTGCCTAAGCACATTATGGAAATGAAGGACATAATAGCTCATTTTAAGTCCCTAAAGGTTGAGTTTTTTGAGTCATTTTGGTCAATTTTATTTTTCTCATCTAAATATGGTATTTTTTTCAAATATCTTGTGACACACATAAGGATAACTGATTAATAAAGGAACTTCTGATCATGTGTATTTAAGAAGATGAGAGACTAAGACATGAGTATTCAGAAGTTACTCATATTAAAGGAAAGACCTTGGTAGGCAATCATGCTCAATAGTTAATGAATGAGAACAAAATGCCAACAAAGTGTTTTGGTAAGATACTTGTTTCTCTTACAATAAGGAAAGTTATGGGCATATAAAGAATCATTGCATAAAGTATCATAAATGACTTGAAATAAAGGTAATCTCATACACCTAATGTGTCATGAATCTCTTTTATTGACTCTCCTAAATACTATGTGGATTGAATTTGGTTTAGCGATCCATGTTGTCAGTATAATGCAGGGTTTTCTAAATAATACTTGTTTACAATTGGAGGTTGTTGAGACCTGTAGATTAATTTTAAAAATTTAGTTATGTTATTAATAATGTTTTATATATTCCACAATTTTTAGAAGTGTTGTTTCTATTTTAGCTTATTAAATCAAGTTTGAACATTATTGAAAATTTTGGGGTGGAATATTGAATGAAAGGTCTATTTAAAATTGATCTAGATCCTAATTTTTTTTTTTTTTTGAAAAATTAATCCCTGCATATAAATATTAACATAAAGCAAAATCTTATGAATGAGAAAATCCTCTATGTTATGGCATTGGAGATTGGGATATATCTCTAAAAGGTAGATAAATGATAAAGTTTTTAAAACTCTTGAATTTTACTATCTTTGGTATTTATGTGGACTGCATTAAGGAAAAACAAACCAACTATACCACTAAAGGTGCCAACAAAAGGGTTTTTGAGATTCTTGAGATCATGTACAAGTGTAGACCTTTTCCATACTTCTTTCCTAAATGGTTAGAGATATCCTAGCTCTTTTGGTAATAACCATATAAGGTTTATCTCTACCTTCTAAATCATAAGGTTTGGGCATTAAATGCTTTCAGTACCTATAAGGTACAAGTAGAGAAACAAAACAAGAGGAAGTCAAGATCGTAAGATCTGATAGAGGCAAATAGTATGTAGGTACACGGAAAGGGGACATGTAAGGTAATGCTAATATTCTATTCTCCTAATGGAGCGAAGCCTTGAAAACCGCTATGTATACATTTAACTAGGTTCCATTCAGGGTTGTCCCTAAGACACCTAAATTAAGGAATTAATGGAATCAAGTTCAAATTGTTTACATATATGGGGTTGTCCTGATAAAGTGAGGATTTATAATCCACACCTAAGGAAATTAGATTCAAGGACAACCAGCAGAATTTTATAGGTTATGCAGTAAACTCCAAGGAGTTTAGTTTTTACTGTCCTTCATTCAATCCTACAATTGTTGAATCTAGAGGATGCTGAACTTAGTGAGAGTGCTTATCCTCAAAGGGTTAAATTATAGGAAGCACAAGAGTTGACTGAAGCTCCTTCACATGAAGGGTGTTTGATTGTGCTTAGGGAAAATCAAATTGATTACCTTGAACCACAATCAGTTTCACAATAGCCAACCTATGAGGAATAAGTTCAGAATGACCCTATTCAGACTTTGCCAAATGCAAAGGAAGTAGGATTAAGTAGATCCTCTAGAATAAGGTGACCAACAATCCCTAGTGATTATGTTGCATACTTCTAGGAGTCTGATTTATTTATTTTTTATTTTGTATTTTTATTTTTATTTTTATGTCGAACCTAAAGACGATCCAAAAATTGTTTCCACAAAGCCATGAGTGGAGATAACTTCACATTGTGTTTCAATGCCATGAAGGAGGAGATGAAATCCTTGGCTAAAAATCAAGTCTAGGATCTCGTTGACTTACCAAAGGGAGTTGTCGCCATAGGCTGCAAATGGATTTACAAAACCTAAAGGGATGCTTCTGGGTAATGTTGATTGATATAAAGCTAAACTTATAGCCAATAATCTTACTCAAAAGGAAGGCATTGATTATAATGGTATGAGTGGCTCATTTTGATTTAGAGCTATATCAAAAGGATGTGAAAAACAATTTTCTTGAATGAGGATCTTAAGGAGGAGGTGTACATAAGACAACTTAAAGGTTTTATTGATAACAGTCAAAAAGCTTGCAAATTAAGGATATCTATTAATGGGCTAAGATAGGCCTCTCATTAGTGGTATATAATATTTTACAAAGTTATTACCTATCATGGTTTTATTAAGAACCTTATTAATTAATGTATATACCTTAAGGTCAGTGGGAGTAAAGTTACCTTTCTTTTAGTCCTGTATATAGATAATATTTTGCTTGCAAGCAACAATTTAGGTTTGTTACATAAAGTTCCTCTCACTAAACTTTGAAAATGAGGGATTTGTGTGAAACTTCTTATGTCATTGACATAGAGATTCACATAGATAAAAATTAAAGAATATTAAGACGATCTCTAAAGACCTACATTGAAAGGTTTTGAGAGAGATTCAGAATGAAGAACTATGAATCTTCAGTAGCACCTATTATTAAAGGGAATAAATTCAGTATAGATCAAAGTCCCAAAATGTATTGGAACTAGAGCAGATGAAATATATTCCATATGTATGCATAGGTGTACATTAGACCTGACATTGAAATAGCAGTTGGACTATTAGGTCAATGGAGAGCTGCAAATGTAGTATTGTGGAATATGCAAGGAACCAAAAACTGCAACTTAACCTAAAGATACACTTACCGTTTAGTGGTGTTTATTCAAGTTTGATTTTTTGTTAAATGTGTAGATAGTAGAGAATCAACTTCAGTATATATATATTTTCTTATTGTTAAAAGGCTATATACTGAAGATGCAATAAGCAGACTACAGTTGCTACATCTACGATGAAAAGCAAAAGTCATTACATGATATAAATTTGTTACACATGCATTATAGTTGAGACATTTTTTGTTAAAGGTCTCAAGATTGTCGATTTTATAGTTAGACCCATAAAGATCTTCTGAGTTAATTCTACTACAGTTCTCTTTTTTAAGAATAAACTGAGTAGAAGCAGAAGTATGCATATCAATATAAAGTATTTCAATATGAAAGAGAACATTAAGTGACATGAAGTGTCTATTAAGCATATAAGTATTGAATTAATGATTGTGGATCCTATGACTAAAAGATTACCGGTAAAGAAATTGTAAAGTCATTTGGAATATATGATACTCATTAATTCATTTAGTGCTTAGTTTCTTTTTAATTAGTCTATAGACATCAAGTTATTGTTATAAAGTTTTTGTACACATTTATTACCTTATCCATGGGGATAAAAATAAAATTGGACCTAAATAGCTTATGAGAAGTTTATTCATAAAGTTTGATTGTTCATATGGTATTCTTTTTTTTTCTTTTTTTTTTTTTTTTTTGATAAATGCTCATATGGTATTCATTTAGGGGATATTGTACATTGTAATGCATGGAAGGGATGACTTATGTAGTATTCCTTGTGTGAGTGGGAGGATTCCATAAATGGTTATAATAAATAAAGTAATGGCCATATTATAGAACCGAACTGTATAAGGAATTTATGTGTCATAAGGGCCAAGTGGGAGAATGTAAGAATATCCTTATGAGATATGGCCTTTATGCCACATTTCGGTTACGATTATATTTATTATAATTTCGGTTACAATATCAAGGAATTTATTCTATCAAAAGACGTTACCGAATTCAAAAAGATGTTATGAAATTTATGTTATTGAGTGATTCTGCTCCTTGATGGGAGGAACAAAATCAATAACAATTAAGAGCAAAGGTCCCTTACCTACCTATAAAAGGCCCTGTATATTCCATCATTTTACACGGTATTATACTGGTAGGCATAGGTTGGAAGAGCCTTTCTCTATATTTTTGTTTTCTAGTGTTATGGGTTCCCTGTTGCTGAGGAGCTTTCTTCATTCGCTTGAGCAAATAATGGCTGGAAGTATTTATATAATTAATTATTCCGCTACTAGTTTTATTGTCAATTAGCGTTTAATTATATATAGAATTTTTATAATAATTTCTTTAATATATATATTAGCAAAAACTTATTCCACCAAGATCTTAATAAGAGCTTATCACCAACAAGATATCAACAAGAAAATCTTTAGTTTATAGAATCATTATATGAGTTATCTAGCTTTGACATTATTTATATTTCTTCTTTTTGTAAATGATTTCTATTTACTACTCATTTCTATCTAGATTTGTTTAATAGCAAATTTATGTCTCATCTGTAATTATGTATCCTAAAGCTCCGTTTCTTTCCACGTAAAATGGTTTCCATCGGAAAATATTTTTAGGGAAGTCATTTTTCCTGAAAATTTTTTCCTCCGAAAACATTTTACGGCGTTTAGCGTGCACACGGAAAATCTACAGAGATTTTCCCAAAACATATGATTTCCCAAAAATATATGATTTCCCCATTTTCTTTGATTCTAATATCTCTCCAAAACATATGATTTCCCCTTTTCTTTTAACAAAGACGCAGGATGCCTCTAATTGTTTCAAAACAAAATTTGAAAACTGTATTTCTGCCCAAATCTTCATAGAACAACTAGTTATTCCCTAGCTTGATAATCTCTACCCTGATTTCAAAAACCAAGGAAATTCAAAAACCCAATAGCTTATACCTCTACAGAGATAAAAATTCATGAAGTGGCGCTCAGAAAATCAAAGAACTAACTCGATACCATTCTTGAATTTCGAACTCAGATGTAAACTTCCATGAAAACATTACTCAAACTTCAGAAAACAACAGAAAATCTTGAAAACCCAGCAAACAACATAAAATCTTGAAAACAAGAAAAAACCAAAAGCCTAGAATGCATACCTTGAGATGCAGTTGAGAGAGAAGCTCTAGATCTATGCTAGCTGAGAGAGAAGCACGGCCTGAAGATAGGGATCAGACGAGTTGACAAGCATGGCCTGAAGATAGGGATCGGATGAGTTGACGAGCTAGCGAGAGAGAGTTGTGAGAGAGAGGGGAAGGCATCGGGTTGGAGAGGCAGGCGTCGGGTTGAGTAGGAGGGGCTGGGAAATTGGTTTCCGAATTTTAAAATTGGAAACCAATTTACTTAGGTTAATGAAGGGTTTTCTTATCAATGGAAAATGATTTCTGTTTGACCACTATTTTATGTCGCATTAAACACTGTAAAATGCAAAAATCATTTTCTGGAAACCATTTTACGTCAGAAGAAACGGAGCCTTAGAAACTTTGCAAAGGAGTCCATATACCACAACTTGACTAGTTTTGATTCTTGTTGGAAAACGTAATAGTTGAAGTGAGGATTAGATGATACCATAACTAATTGTTCTGCCAAGCTTGTTCGCAATATTGGCACTCTATTGAGATCAATCAGTGCCTGTTTTGAGCTTTTGGATTTGTGGCAGTGATTGGTGTGAGAAATTCACTGTTGGTGATGATGGAACTTTGACGTGGTGATAATGGTGTGTTCGTGTTAGCGTCATTTGTTGCTACTCACGCTAGAGTTCAATTTTTAATTCCGCTAAAGTGCCCTTGAATCAAACAAACACCTCATCCATTTTTCTTTGGAATTCTTCCACTTTTCTTTGGAAATATTGCACGATATCCTCTGTTAAGGATATAAATCTTTTAGATTAAATGTTGGTTCTGTATTCCCTAAATCAAAGGATTTAGATAATATTTGATAACCCTGATTTAAGGGATATATTTGTATTTAAAATATTTCAAATCACATGTAAAGCTCTATAAATAGAGCTGTATACTCAGATCATAAATCAAGGAAATATGTAGCTTTATAGGCTTTAATGTGTGGATGTAGGCTATATGCCGAACCACATTAATTTCTGTGTACTATCTCTTTCCTTTATTTCATATTATTCCACTTTATAATTATCATATTATGTGTTTTTATATGGTATCAGAGCTATAGGCTAACGCCAATTTCGATGATCTTGTAGAATTTTAATGTTTTTTTTTTTTATTATTATTATTATTTTCCACTTTCTCTCATGATTTTGTCTATGATTATCTTATTATATCATATGGCAAAGCAATATGAGAAAATATTGTAAGAATTTTTTTTGTACTTCTTTTTAGAGTAAAAAAAATAAAAAAATAAAGAGAGAGAGAAAAGAAAAGAAAAGAAAAGAGGAAAAAAAAAATAAAGATGAAGAAAGAAATCAGTCTAGTTGAAAAAAAAAAAAAAGGCCCAAAGAGGCAAATGTTTTGGCCCATGTGGCTCATTTTAAGCCCATAGTTGGCTCATTTCGGGCATAGTAGTCGATGTTAAAATTCCAGCCAAAAGTTGCCGATGTCAAAATTCCAGCCAAAAGTTGCCGATGTCAAAATTCCGGTCAAAGTAACCGATGCCGGCAAAAAAAAAAAAAGTTGACGATGTTCAAGTCCCGGCCACAACCATCAAAGTTCAAGTTCAAGAGCAGCCGATATTTCAAATCAGGCGCCATCAACTCTAGCCACTTGATATGTTCAAGATCAACGATCACTAATGGACCATTCATCTTGCGGGGAAATACTAAGGATATAAATCCTTCAAATTAAATGTTTTATTTTGTATTCCCTAAGGAGATATGCTAGAATATAATAAAAACTCCATATTTTGCCCATAAAAGTCCATGTAGCAAGATGTCACATCATTTTCTTTTTGTTTTGTCTTTCTTCCTCCACAAAAAAAAAAAAAAAAAAAAAAAAAAAAAAAAAATGGATGTGGCTACTTGGACTTTTATGGGCAAAATATGGAGTTTTTATTAGATTCTAGCATTTCTCTTCCCTAAGTCAAGGGATTTAGATAATGTTGATAACCCTAATTTAAGGGATATGTTTGTATTTGAAATATTTCAAATCACATGTAAAGCTCTATAAATAGAGCTATATACTCAAATCATAAATCAATGAAATATGTAGCCTTACCACCTTAATCTCTGTGTTTATTCTATTTTCTTTATTTGTCATTATTATTATTCCGCTTATCACATTATGTGTTTCTATATCCTCCATTACTTGAAAATGGTTGTGGAAAGTTGGCTTTAATCCTACCCAAACAACACCATAAGACTAGTAAGAAATCACATAGCTTTCCTCGTATAATCCATATCCAACTTTTAGAAATCACATATTTCCTTGAATCATGAACACGGTATCAACATAAATACACAAAGAACCACCAACATACATACACAAAGAACCACCCCACAAACAAATGTACACAAATTGCTAATAAGAAAATTAGGAAACAAAAAGTGAAATAAATATAGGTTTTTGATTTCATATATATAATAGAAAGTTCATAAAATGTTTTGCAATCTCTATTATATTTAAGATTCACAATTAATAACAATTAAGTTCCAAATTCATCAGCAACAACTTCATAAAAGACAGTACCATATTAGTGACCTTTTGCCCACTTGCCTTTTTCGAAGGTTGTATTTCCCTTCTTTGTTGATATGTCTTCTTTTGGGTGTGGAAAGCAACAAATATTGTTGTTTTAAGTAATAATAAATTTTTTAGTAGTAGCTTTAATTTTTACATGTTTTGGGCAGTCATTCACATGTTCTAGGTATTTGGCAAAGTACTCCCACTCACCAGACCTACTGGGGCGACTGTTTCTTGTGGTAGTGTTCGCATTCCCACTCACTTGACCTTGCTGGGGCGGCTATTTTTTTTTTAGGTTTGCCACAGGTATCCTTAAAAGAAATTAACCATACATTATTGCATTATTTATATTTTGCACTTAAGTATGTATTATTTGAAATAATGGTTTTTCTTGTTTTTCACCTTATGTGCACGATTGCCAAATCTGAATAAGCAATACATGCATGACCTTTGCTCTACATCTATTATTTCGATGGACTCTTAACAAATACTTGATTCAAAATAATCAAATCTCAATATCCATTGCAATTATCTCAATATTCATTCCAAATTTGAAATAATTTCTTTAACTTATATATATATATATATATATATATATATATATATATATATATATATATATATATAAGTTAGCCGTTAATGGCAAAGCATGGGCCTTGGAGGCTTGAGACATTTCTTTGACAGAGATGACAATGGAATCAACTAGTGAGCATTTATCCCACTATTTGACAAACCACTGTCGTTGGATCTTATCATCTGAAAGGTGATATTGCCATTTCAGAATCCAAGGAATTTTGTATTTTTTGACAAAATAAAGCATAGTTGGAAACTTAGAACCATAAGAATCAACTTTGTAGTTGTTCTTGAACAATTGGACCGTATCGAAGAGAAGATTCCCTCTCCCTCTTTTGATCCAAAAGTTTCCTCTACTCCTTCTAAAATTGAAAAACCCTGATTTCTCTCCCTGATTTGAAAAAATCTTCTGGTTTGAAAACGACTTCTCAAATGAACCTTGAGAAAGTCAACAAATTGCTTTATGAATCGACTATTGCTCGTGCCAGTTCTTCTGGACAGAATTTTGGCCTTAAAAAAGTTTCCTCTTCTGATTCTGAAACTTCTTCCTAGGATTCTACTGATTCTGATATTAGAATCCTTGAACAAAACTTTGGTAAGATTGAGATGGAGCCAAAACTCCAAAGGATCTTTGACGGATCTAAACCCTTTA
This sequence comes from Corylus avellana, assembly GCF_965113065.1. Taxonomy (NCBI): domain Eukaryota; kingdom Viridiplantae; phylum Streptophyta; class Magnoliopsida; order Fagales; family Betulaceae; genus Corylus; species Corylus avellana. The sequence goes on from NC_142499.1 coordinate 14,468,584, forward strand.
ATCTTACAAAGAATTTTTATTCAAAACCCACTCCTCCTGATTTACAATTTGAGGAAAGGTTTCTCCAATCCCAATTCTCTGTCTCTGCTGATAAATTGTATGAATGGAATATCGATGGTTTGTCTGAGCAAGAACTGCTTAATAAGATGAATCATATGTCCATGGTTGCTAACGCCTATCTCACTAATCACAATAAAAGCCAAGCTGATATTGTGGATTTACTTGCTATTGGTTTTTCTGGTACTCTTAGAAATTGGTGGGACAATTATCTCACTAAACTGAGAAGAGATCAGATCAGGAAAGCAGTAAAAAGTGATGAAGAAGGAATACCCATTTTCAATGAACAAATTGGTATGGGTGAACCTGATGGTGTTAACTCTTTGATTTATACAATTATCAAACATTTTGTCGGTACTCCCTCTAATATTACTTCTCGAATTTCTGATTATTTGAATAATCTTCGATGTCCTACTATGTCTGACTATAGATGGTATCAAGATGTCTTTCTTTCCCGTGTCATGGTTAGACCTGATAGTCAAAAACCTTATTGGAAAGAAAAGTTTATTGATGGATTGCCTTCATTATTTGCTCACAAAGTTAAAGATGAATTGATCAGTTCTGACACTGGTCTTATTGATTTTGAAAATTTAACTTATGGAGATTTATTCTCTACTGTCAAAAAACTTGGTATTAAGATGTGCATCGATCAAAAGATGATCAGACAGCAGCTTAAGAACGCTAAGAAAGCTAAATATGAAATGAGAAATTTCTGTGAACAGTTTGGATTACCTCCTATTGCTCCCTCCAAAACGCAAAGGAAGAAATCTAAAGCTTTCATGAAATCACCCCCTCCATATTACAATAGCCATAAGAAAAGAAAATTTAATAAACCTAAATTTTCAAAACCTCCCAAAAAGAATAAAGAATCTAAATTTGAAAAATATTTTTCTAAAAATAGATGCTTCAATTGTGGAGAAACAGGACACTATGCTGACAAGTGTCCAAAACCTTCCAAAAAGATTAAAAAAGAGATTAATGCTTTAAACATCAATGACGATGATAAGGAAAAAATCTTTAGAATTTTTCAAAACAATGCCTTTTCTGATTATTCTTCTGATAATGATTTTCTATCTTCCTCTGATTCTGATTATCACTCTGCCTCTGATATTTCTGCAAATTGTGTCAATTTTGGTTGTACTGAATCTTGCTACAATCCAAAAACTTGTTCTGTTCTAACCAAATCAGAAGAACAAGAAGATTTACTTTTTACCCTGAATTCAAAAATTGATAATCCTGATTTAAAAGAAGAGTATCTTAAAAAACTTAAGAAACTCATGACCAAAGATGTTGAAAAACCTGTTGGCACTAAAATCTCTCTTGAAGATACCTTGAAACGATTTTCAAACCAAAAATCCAAGGTAGTTACTATCTCAGATTTGCAGCATGAGATTAGTATCATCAAGAAAGATATTGTTAACTTGCAAATTGCCTTGCAAAATGTTAATACTGAGAACAAAGATTTACAACAAAAGCTTTTGCTTTTAAATCTTAACCAATGTTTTCCAGGAAGTGTTTCTGATAACGAAACAACTGAGCATGATGATGAGGCTGAATCCAGTCATAAATCTTTGTCCAATGAAGTTAAGATTGTTAGTATGATCAGTAAAACTGTTCCTCCCAGATGGTATTCAAAAGTCAGAATTACCATTTCCCTTGATTATGCCTTTGATGTCTTTGCTTTAATTGATTCTGGTTCTTATTTGAATTGTATTCAAGAGGGATTTATTCCTAGTAAATATTTTGAAAAATCCACTCAGAAACTTGACTCTGCAAGTGGAAACAAACTGAACATTGATTTTTGAATTAAATAATGCTTATGTCTGCTATAGTAATATTCATTTTCATATTCCTGCTGTTCTTGTCAAAAATATGAGTGAAAGGGTAATTCTCGAAATGCCTTTTCCTGCTTTGCTTTATCCATTTTCTGTTGATGAAATTGGTGTTTCAACTGTTAAATTTGGTGTTAATATTCAAATACCTTTTGCTTCAAAATTTGAAATTGATGTTAATAAGTTGGATATTAAGTTTAGGCAGTCCTCAGACCTAGAGTCGGATAAGGACCCTATTCCCATCAGAGTTTTGTCTTGCCTAAACATCCCCCTGACGGTCATGTTTTCCTAAAAGTCATTGTTCATACCTATCCCCAGCACATGGCGCATACTATTATTTCATTTTTGCAAAAAATAATTTTGACATTATTTTGCATATATTTTATAAAAATTTTAACCATTCTGGTTCTGATTACTTTCCTTATGAATTTTTGCAGTGCCACAATGGCCAGCAAAAAGGATAAAGAGAAAGTCGACTCCAACTCTCTGACCTTAAAATCAGAGTCTTCCCTTGCTTCCTCTTTACCAATTTCTTCTGTTGCCATAACCAACAGATTTTCTCCCTTCTCTCCTGATTCTCAAATGTCGTACTCAAGTACACTTGCCTCCTCTTATGATCCATTTTCTGATAGATCAAGAAATCCCTTCATTAGGTATGATAAAACGTCTGCCTAGATGACTCTCCCTTATTCTCAGAATTTATTCTTTGTCGAATTAAATCGTTCTTCCTCTTCTAAATCTGCCGGAGATATTGCCCTCTCCTACTTCCTCCAAATTTTCACTGGATTCCTGAACATCCCCAGAAAAATTTGGCATATTATTCTGCTGTCTTAAAACAAACTAATTATGTCTCCTTCAAAGCTATTCCTGACAGGAATAATCTCCAGAAGATACTTTATCATAGTGTCTATTTCAAAAGGATTATCACTGAAAAGGAATGGGGTAATCATCCCTCTGTCACAAAATCCCTTAACGGATTTTCTATCCCTTGCACTTATTATGACTATATCGATGCCTGGTTTAAATTCTTGCTTTATCAAACCTCGTTTTTTGATCATTCTTGGTTTGTTAATTTTGACAAAAATTTCTCTGGTATCCTTCCTCTCTGGTTCTCCAGATGGTGGAACCAATTTGGCCTTCTCCCTGATATTCTCCCCCTCCAACTAGTTGAAGCTTTCCAATTGTTCAAGAACCACTACAATGTTGATTCTTATGGTTCTAAGTTTCCAACTATGCTTTATTTTGTCAAAAAATACGAAATTCCTTGGATTCTGAAATGGCAATATCACCTTTCAGATGATAAGGTCCAACTACAGTGGTTTGTCAAATGGTGCGATAAATGTTCACTAGTTGATTCCATTGTCATCTCTGTCAAAGAAATGTCTCAAGCCTCCAAGGCCCATGCTTTGCCATTAACGGCTAAATCCCCACTTTTGATTACTCCCAGTGTTTTCTCTTCCCCAAAGGAAGAAAAGGAAATCTCCCCTGCCTCTTCTCCCTCCAATTCATCTAGTTCTTCCAAGAAGAAATCCTCTTCAAAGAAGAAAGAAAAAATCAAAGCTCTTCTTGGTACCCTTGAAGATGATTCAGATAACGACGATGAAAAAGAAAAATAGGCATCGTCCCAGAAGCCCCTTCAAGCTCCCCTATATTATGAAGACACACAAGACTACTATCCCTACCCAGGGATTGAAATTTGTGAACTAATGGCCCTTTAACGGCTATTTTTCCTGTTCTCAGTTTTGGCCTATAAAGGCTTCGGATTCCCCAAGAATTCCGACGAAAAAGAGCTGCTACCATTCCATTGACGGTTGGTTCTCAGTTCACTGTTCATAACAACAACAATTCACAATTTACTAAAGATCTTCAACGGATCACTGTTCATCACTATTTGAAGTTACTGTGCAAAATCACTGTTCACTTTTTACTGTTCATTGTCACGGACGACACTGTACAGGATTACTGTTCAGACGCACTATTCACTTTTCAAATTTTGTTTGCCGACACTATAGTGCCGACAGCAATTGTTCCAGATTGACTACTTTCACTGTTCCAGATTGGCGCTGAACGTGCCCTTACTATTCACCTTTGACCGCATTAACGCGGCATCTGCTTTTACTATTTGGTTCATGATTGTATTTTGTTTTATTGGATGTAATTGGCCTATATAACGGGCTCCCCTCTCCCTTTGTAAGGCAGAAGCAATTTACCAGAGCCTTCTATCTTTTGAAGCTCCTTTGCTCTCTATCCATTCCCCTACTCTTATCATTTCTTCTTCTCTGTCACTTACTTCAGTAAGCACTATCACTTACTTTTGTAAGCTTTATCTAATCTGTAACGATTTAAGCTTATATCAAGCTTTGTTTATCCCGCTTCTTCACTATCTTTAATTTCTGTTTTATATTTTGATTATATAATTGTCATTACCGCCTCATGGCTGGTTTTACTGCTTTGTTTTGAATTATCTTATTGCATGTACATCACTCTCCCCTACTCCTTGCATCTATATGCATACTTCGCTCCCTCCCCCTCCCTTGTTTGGTATATATATATATATATATATATATATATATATATATATATCCTCAATGAAATTAATTAGTAATCAGTTTTTTTAGCAAAAACTTATCCCTATCAAGATCTTAGTAATAGCTTACCACTCACAAGATCTCAATAATAAAATCTTTCCCTTCTTCGTTGAAGTATGAAACTCGTATAGTTCAAATTTGAGCTGGGATCTAGAAATTCCGAGTCAGGGTGGGGAGTTGTGGGTTTGTGGGTATGGTAGCTTTTGCCCACTCCTAATTCTAGTTATTTGGCAAAGTTGGCATTAAAATTCTTGTACTCCCATTGACCGAACCCAGACCAACTAGGGCAGCTATTCTTTTTGTTTTTTGGTGCTATTCTAAAAAGAAAGGGAAAATTACAGTTTACCCCCCCAAAGTTGACAGCGTTTTTCAATTCGAACATCAAAGTTTCAATTTTTGCAATCTACCCCCACAAAGTTCCAATTTTTTTCAATTCGACCAATATCATCCCAAAATTCCCATATTGCCCCTGATTTTATTTTTATTTTTTTTATTTTTTATGAAAACGAAAACAAATTTGGGGGTGCAAAAATGACCAGATGACCAAAGGGGTGGCTACGGCCACCACGAATTTTTTTAAAATTTTTTTATAAAAAATAAAAAAATAAAAATTAGGGGCAATATGGGAAGTTTTGGATAAAATTGGTCAAATTGCAAAAATTTGGAACTTTGGGGGGGTGGATTGCAAAAATTGAAACTTTGGTGTTTGAATTGAAAAACGCTGTCAACTTTGAGGGGTAAACTGTAATTTTCCCAAAAAGAAATTAACTATACATTATTGCATTATTTCAATTGTGCACTTAACTATTCATTATTTGAAATGATGGGTTTTCTTGTTTTTCATCTCAAGAACGGTTGGATGTTGAAGTGAACATGTGAAATCAGAATACGCAATTCTAAAATTTAGCTCATTTGTATTTTTATTATAGTTGAAGTGAACATACGCAATTCCAAAATTCCCTAATATTTCTACAATTTCGCGACGGCTAGAATTATTTGAAATGACTTTTGTTATCTTTTTATATATCTCGGTTAATGACAAAATCGACTAGCTGAATCTTTGACTTATCTCTTTTAATGTCAAAATCAACTACTTGACTTTCCCTTTTTATTTTATTTTGTTATTTTTTTTAATATATATCTCTTTTAATGACCTGAATTAACTCATTGACTTTTGATTAGATAGTTCAAGCTTTTGATTAAATTTTTTTTTCCTAAAACATTTCTCTAACATTATAACTATACTAATGTTGTAACTATTTAAAGAATGCAATTTGAGATGCCTTTAAAATGTATTCAAAGATTCATCTAAACCAAACAAATCTCAGATTTGTTATGTTCACTATTTAAATAATGTCTAATCTAATATCATTAAGCCACTAATACAAACCTAAACTAGTATTAACATCAAAACCTACTAGAGATCATCAAAACCTACTAGAGATTAAAAGCCATAAGGTAGGATATGAAAACTAAGAGATAACAATATCAAATGTTTGGCTTCCCAACTTCGAATGTTCTAGTAGGATCGCGAACGTTTAGCTCTCTACTTCAAACTTTGGTCAAAACAGAAAGTCAAGTTTCTACCTCTTAAACTTCCAATAGATCAATCGAGGCTCACTGAACCCTAATTAATACTCTGAGGTATTACGTTCTTTGTGTTTTGTTCTTTCAACTTAAACCCCAAACTCATTGAAGTTATGAAAAAATTAGCTAAATGTTTGATGGGTTAAGCTAGTTGGTATATATGAAAGTGAAATACGCTTAACAGGGAAATATCACAGTTTATATAGAATTAACATATATTAATCAATATGCAAACAATTACCAAAATATGAAAAATCAAATACAAGGACTTTGGTGACAAAGAGGAAACCTTTTAGAAAATGTTCTAAAAGTAAAACCTCTCCGGGGCAGCCAAACCTAGGAAATCACTATCAAAAGATTATCCAGAGATTACAGACACTAGGAACACTTACAACCCTATGCAAACCCTTGACTCTATAAGATCAACAAGCCTCCAACTCGTCTCCTCACTCACAATCTTCTTCAACATAATTCTCCTTTATCGGATCCTTCTAATAGACTTCTCAATGAAGCGCACAATCAAAACTAACAAACTCCTCTAAGAGGAATCAATTTGGCTCACAACAAATAATCACTCAAACACAGCCTCTCTCACGAACTCTAGGGTTCTAAAATTTGCGCCTCTCTCTTCTATAAAAATGTATTTATAACGTCTACAAAACCCTAGACCTGGGCCAACTTAAAAACATGTTTTGAGCATAAAACATACGGGGTGTCCTGATAGTGTAAGTGCCTGTCCAGACAGCAACTTGCGGAGAACTGAAATTTGAGTTTCTGGAATTGTTGTCCGGCCAGGCTATCTTGCTGTCCGGAAAGCCTTGGCAGTGAATGTTGGTTGCTGGAATTGCTGTTCAGGCATGTTATCTAGCCGTCCGGGCAGCCTTGGTAGTGACTGGAACTTGGTGCTTTCAAACATCCTTTTTATCACCGAATTCGCCAAACAACAAGAACTAACAAACTCCCCCTTTGGCTAATTCGATGACAAAACCAATATGCCGAGCCATCCCATCATCTCCCCATATTTACTCTCCATTTTTGTCACAGAATGACAAAAGGTCTCCATAGTTCCTGAAACACTCACAAAAAAAAAAAAAAATCAAGGAATATGTAGAACAGGACTAAAACAGAACAACTCAACTCATGATCACAAAATAAACGAAAAATGAATGAAGTATGTGGCAAGATCATGAAGACACCATAACCAAAAACTCCCCCTCAAAGAATGACTCTTTTATCAACAAGAAACTAGATAAGAACAAACAGGTTTCTCCCCGCAAACGTCAAATGAACACACATGATAAACACAACTCATGTATTACAACAATGAATATCCCAAACATGCTCAAAATATGCAAAATATACATGAGAAGTGACAATAAACTCATATTGCTTAACCCAAGCAAAGAAAAATGTTCCATTCAACCCAAGCTTATGTGGTGTGTGTGTGTGTGTGTGTTTGTAAGCCATTCAAAGAGAAAAATTATCAACTTACAAAATGAGGAAAATTTTTCACCACCATGAGGTTTTGACAAGTACATCAAATCAAAAGTCAGACCTTATCATACTAGGGCTATCCACTCTCAACCTATACAATTCTCTTTGTAAAACAATTTGCATAAGTTTGAAACAGTGAAATAAATTCCTTTTGGAATATGATCTTTTGACTTATTTCTTTCATTATTTTGTTTCTTTTCCTCTTTGAGAAAGTGTCCTTAAACTGTTGGTGCTTATCACAAAAGAGAAAGCAAGAATTTTTAAGCCCTAAGTTCAACTAGCATATGGTCAATTTGAAAAATAAGTCTAGTGAAAAACCTCATATGTTTACCTGACAGACCTCACAAATAAAGTTAAGCAAAAACCTCCAAATACGCTTAAATGTGCACAAGAGATAACACATAGGCAAAACGTACCACATAAGCTCAGGCTTTAGGGAACCACAAAAACAAGTCCATTGACACAAATTTTCATCTCATGCATATTAAGAACATTCCAAGATGCAATGAATTAAAACCGCGAAAGCAACATGAGAAATTAATGGACTATCTAGGTGCATAAGACAAAAAAAAAAAAAAAAAAAAAAAAAAAACAACAACAACAACAACCGAAGAAAAATATTTGTCTTTTTCAAAATTTTCACAAAGGAAATGCACACAAACAAAAACACATGCAAAAAAAATAAAACAAAAATGCAATGCAAAAAGAAAAACAACGTGCTCTAGGATATGCAAAGATATGCAAGAAAATCATTCTTAGGCATGTGGGTGACTCACCGAACATAAGGTGGGACCACCACCACTCCCCCTCAATGGGTGAATGGTATCATTCTTCCTAACCCACACTTGAGAAATCTTAAGTCTAGACTTATGACTTTGCTTAAACTTATCTAGCTTAGATAGCACTTCTCTCATCATTATGACCAAACCCTCACTTTCTTTCCTAGAATATGAATTTTCATTTATATGCACATGAGGTTTCAAATTAAAATAGTGAGGTTGAGTGTGACCTACTTTTCCACAGTGGTGACATATAGGGACAAACCTTTCAGAAGATAATTTTCTAGGAGGATGCATGACTCTAGGTTTAGGGTAAGATGCATGAGGCTCAATGTAGATTTTCTTACCTTTCTTAGCTTAAGGAGTCGGAACAACTGCTTGCTTTTCCTCACTTGAAGATTCTTCTACTTTAAAAAACATTAACGGGTCATAAGTAGATTAGCAATATGATCACGCTCAATGTTCATAGAATTTTCATTTGATGTCTCTGATTGTTGTATGTTTGACTCATCTTGTGCTTCATCATCGCGTATACTAGTACTGTCAGTAGGTAGTAAACCCTCATCATCATATGGTTGGTACTCAGCATCCTTTATTGCATGCTTCCTAATGAAGTTATGAAGAGCCATAGATGCCATTACGATTTTCACTTGTTTATCATAAGGAAAACTCGACATACAATGCAATAACTTCCACTTATTTTTCCAAACTCCAAATGTTCTTTCAATAGTGCATCTAAGTGATGAATGTACATGATTACAAATTTCATGCATACCCCTCGGTTGGCTTCCGTGACGAAAGTCTAGTAGATGATATCACTCCCCTTTGTATGGCCCAATGTATCCCTTCATATGAGGATATCCTGTTTCTACCAAGTAATAATTTCCTACAAAAATATTCCAAGTAATAAATTATCTAATCCTTTCTTTTATTTTGATATAGATTCTTTATTCCGACCAACAGTTGACTTTCGACGGTTGGTAGGCAGAATAAAAATATTATTTCAACTTCGGTTCAGTAGGTTTATGATATCCATCAATTCAGTTGGGTAGCACTTTAAACCAAAAGGCTCATGATATCCAGTTGGCTGGGAGTACTTCTTTACCCCAACAAAGAAATCCATCTTCATAGGTGGAAATCAGTGCTCATGATCTTCTATGATTGCAATTCTAGTAGGGCTCAACTCATGGCTAACCCAAAATCTAATGCACATGGAAATTTCAATTTTTTTTTTTTTGTTTTTTGAGTTTTAGCTTTTGTTGTGTTTTATTTTTGCCATTCGTAAGAATGATCCTGACCTTGGATCGCAGTTATTCCAGGATAGGGAAAAGTCTGTCCTCGTACCCAAACAGCTGCCAAAATAGAAACTAAGGTCTCGCTTGGTTTGTGGAATGAGTATTGTAACACCCAAGGAATTATTAGGGAAAACTTTACAAATGACTCTTGAACTACCACACGTTTTGAGAAGACCCCTGTAAATTTCAAAAACTCTCAATTTCACCCCTCGAACTTTCAATTTGATGCAATTTACCCCTTTCGTCAATTTTTCCCATTAAAATTCGTAAAAAAGACAAAATTACCCTTCTATTTTCTTTTAAAAAAAAATTGAAAAAAATGAAAAAAAAAAAAAAAAAAAGGTCACAAGGTGGCCCAACCGGGCCGTGGGTCACCTTGTGATTTTTTTTTTTATAATAATAATAATTTTTTTTTTAATTTGAAATTAAGGGTAATTTTGAAATTTTATAAAAAAGTAAAGGGTATAATGGTCATTGTATCACTTTCAAAGTTTAAAAATTAACGGTGGGGTTTAAATTAACTACAATTGAAAGTTGAGGGGTTCAAATTGAGAGTTTTTAAACTTTGGGGAGTCTTCTCAAAATGTGCGGTAGTTCAGGGGTCTAAAATGAAGTTTTTTCAATTTATTATGATGACTTTAGAATACTTTGATATAAATATTGGGTTTAAATTAGATCAAATATATTCATAAAATGTATATAATGTCTAATTTAATGTTCTCCCTTTTAACTAAGAAGTAGACAATTTGAAATAAGCTCATAGGGATTTTATAGAATTTGATAGTTTCAAGTAGTTTAAATCGTCAAATTTTTATGGAACTTTAGAAGTTATTTTTTTAAAAGATTTTTCTAAAAAAAAAAAAAAATTGCACGACAAATGCATTCTCAAACCTTCTCAAATGTTCTACTAAATTCCAAATAATATGAAACATGGTATAAGCTAGGCTTTAAATCTTGAAGCCTTGGAGCTACTTTAAGTGGGATTGCTAGGTATAATTCTTTTATTCTTAGTTTATGTCAATTCTAGTCATTAGAATTTAATTTATGTTATTATGATATTTGAATTGATCGGAAAAGTGTGATTAAATATCTCGAGGAATGATATTATCTTAAATCATCATTTTAATATTACAATAAGCATCGTTATAATGCCCAAGTAATCTATATATATATCAAAGGGGGGAAAAGGGAAATGATTACAAAGGGGAGTCTCTCTCACTCTTAATCCGAATTGCTGAGAGAAAATGGGAACAAGCGGGAATGCTTCCAAACACATTGCGGGAAGCGGCCCACTCTTAGGCCTCGTTTGGTTTGCGGATTGTCTAGTCCATTGAAAAATGATTAGCTACCACTGGGAATAGAAGAGTGTGGAATAGATTAGTTATTAATCATATTCCTTTGTTTGGTTGTAATGCTGGAATAGACTAGTTAAGCACATTCCTTTTTTTGGTATAATGCAATATGTTGGTGAATGGAATCGTATTGTGATTGAATTTCATAAAATACCGTAATAATACAAATACACTTTATATTATTAAAGACTTTTTCTTTTTCTTTTTTTTTTTTGCAACATTTATGCTAGCGAGGATACAACTTGAAATCAATATTGCTTTATGTGTATGATTTTAAGCTTTGATGTTGTGTGTATGATTTTAAGCTTTGATGTTGTATATATATATATATATATATATCGAGAGAGAGAGAGAGATTGATGAATATGTATTTACATGGGATATATATCTCAGGTGGGAAAACAGAATCCAACTCAATCTTGAATTCTAATGTCAATCAACCTCACTAAAATTAAAAAAAAAAAAAAAATCAAAAAAAAAAAAAAAAAAAAAAAAAAAAAAAAACAGAATTAAAAAAAAAAAATCAAAAAAAAGAAATGGTACAGAGAAAGAGAGACGGAGAAACAAAATAAAAAAAAATTAAAAAAAAAACAGAGAGATGGAGAAACATAATCAAAGATAAACGGTACAAAGAATCAAAAGAAATCAAAAAAACATAATAAAAATGAGAGAGGTACAGAGAAAAAAAAAAATCCAAGAAACAGAGAGAAAACAGAATAACCAAGAAACAGAGAAGAGAGATTGAAGAGAAGAGAGGTGGAGAGAGATCCTTGCGAAGAGAAGAGAGATCGTTTCAGTTTTCACTGAGAGAGTCGATCGTTTTGAGAGACGGATATCGTTTTGCACTGAGAGAGTCGATTTGAGAGAGGCATTGTGGGTGTGAGAAGGGTGGGATTTTTTTTTTTGGCAATTTATTAGATAATTTTAATCTCATAGGAAATGATTAACTAAGCCACTCATTTTTTAGTGGCTTAGCTAATCCTATGTGTATGTGATTAGTAGTCCCATGGGAATATACCATTCCCAGGAATAGAGTGTTACCAAACAAATGATTAGCTATACCTAGTGTTAGCTAATCCAATCCAATGCTCTATTCTGCAAACCAAACGGGGCCTTAATGTTAGATATTTTAAATAAATATTACTAGGGGTGTCAACACAATCCCGGTTACCGGTTATTGGTTAAAATCGGTAACTGTAACTGGGGTACTCGGTTATTAAATTTGGAAAACTGGAACCGGTAATCGTCTACCGATTACCCGGTTATGTAATAACCAGCCGATTATCGGTTGGTACCCAGTTATCCCAACCAGTAATCGAGTTTTCAAAAAATTGTGCATTTGGAGCCTATTTTGGATATTGGGTCTATTTTTGGGGCTTAATTTAGGCATTTTTGGCCCTTTAAGCAAATAATTATGGTTCTTTTAGCCCAATAAGCTAGGCTTAGTTATGGTTGTTATTTGGTTTCATAATACATTTTAAAAGTGTCAAAAAACCCAAAGAAAAAAAAATAAAAACAAGTACACAAAGAAACAATCAAAAGAAATATCCCCTTACAATAAAAATAACCCCTTAACACTATAATATATATATAGACACACACACACACACACACACACACACCCGGTTACCGGTTATAAACGGGTGTGTGAAAATACAAAAATCGGTAACTGGACCGAGGTACTCGGTTACCCGTTGGTGGCCGGTTATTACCAACTAGATTGACACCCCTAAATATTATACTAATGCCGTAATAATACCCGTATGAAAATAAATGAAAATTCGATGTAGTCAAATAGTATTAAGATGTCTAGATATGTCATTATAATGCCCAATTGATATTAAGATATTGTAAACATATCGTTATGCTACCCAAATTTTGAAGGATAAAGGCAAGCATGAAAATAATGTTTCTCGAGGTATTTTAAGGATCCTAGGATTTGAAATAAGGCTTAGGAATAGGAAATGAAAGAATACATGCTAATGTGAAAAATACAATATTAATGCAAAAATGTACAAATCAAGGAGACTACGTCTAATGAATTTTTAAGCTCAAAAGGTAAGTTCAAACTTATTGACCCTATATTATTTTACAAAAACATGTTATGTATATTTTATTGAGCCCTATTATTTTAATTACATGTATGAATATATTTTGAAATGTTTTATATATGTGTTAAATGAAAATGTGTTTAAAAAAGAAATGATATATGAAAAGAGGTTGAGTTTTGGAAGGAAAACGAAATTTACGAAAATGATGATGATATGAAAGATATGATGTTATGTATGAATGCATGTAAAGCTCAGCGGTCAGGTGGGGATTATGTGCCTGACACCCCGATGTTGGGAAGGGGAAACAAAGTTGCCTAACAACCCAGCGGTTAGTGGGGTAATACTCTTAACACCTCAAAGCTATGAGAGTAAGAAATTATTAGCAACCTTGCGGTTAAGTGGGGAACACTTAGCAAACTCCAAGGGATAAGTGAGAGTATAATTACACTTATGATGTTACGTTATGATATTATGATGATATGTTATATTATGCAATGCTATGTGTTTAAAACTATGTTGGTTTTAATTAATGTTTTACTTATTATGTTATGAACTGCTTTACCACTTCATATTAGGAAATGTGAAGTTAATTACGTAGTAAGAAAATGTAAGGAAATATTATTCTAATTTATTACTATGTATCAAATTGTCTATCACCTAGTTTACCATTTAGCCATACATTTATAAATACTCATTTGTGAAAATCCTGCATACATGGCTGTTTAGTAACATTGGTGATGAGATATATTTTCGAATAAAGGAGGGCTCTCATATTAAGTGGTTACTTTGCTTGAACTTACTGACACTTTTTCCTATAAAATTTTTATAGATGTGGTTGAGGAAAAGGAAGAAGGTTCTGATCTATATGAGTGTCCAATCTATGGTGCATAGGACTCATATGATACTCCAGTTGTTGAAGGGCTAACTTACTTTAAGTTAGTTGTATGAATTCTAGTAGTTTGTAAGTTGTTAATAACTTTGTAATAAGTTATTAACTTCACTTATGGGAGCTTGTGGGAGTTCGCATAGTCCACTTATGGGAGCTTGTGTTATACAATAAGTTGTTAATAACTTTGTAAGATATGTAACCTACCGCCTGTGGCTGTGTTTGAAGAGACTAAGCTACTAGCAGTTAATATTTATATATAAACAGTGTGAAGTTTAAATTAGATGCTTTGGTGCATTTAAACTTTGGAGAGAACTCTAGTCTTAACGGAAAGAAAAAAAAAAAAATCCGCTGCGAAAGATACATGTATGCAGTAGTGTCACATGAGAATTTAGATAATTCTACTTACGCCTTGTAATAAAAGTCGGGGCAGTACACAATGGCGGAGCCAAGATTTTGGTTTGGGGGGTCAATTTTTTATTTTTTTATGAAAAGAAAAAACTAAAGTTGAACAAAACTTAATTAAAAACATTAAAGAATAACTAACAAAATAAATAAATAATTCAAAAAGATTTAGTTTTGTTTAAAACATATAAATATAATTTACAATTTATTTTGTCATGCTTGGATTAAAACGACATCATGTTTTTCCGAAGTGTGTTTGTGAAAAATCATTGTTGACAAGATCTTTTTTGTAGATAGGCTTTTCAAATTTGGTCTTTATCAATACCATGGTAATCATATTTGTTTTTTTCTTAAGTAATGATCTACTGGCAAATTTATTAAATCTAGCTCTAGATGAGCTCATTTAGAATTTTATTGAAGTTCAATGGAACCATTGTAGTTTTCCATAATTGATCTCAAATAATTACAATTATATATTTTATATAATTAAAATATATAACAAACAAGAAATTATATTTTGTAGACTAGCCGGAGTGGCCGATAAAATTAGCTATTGATTTTTCTTTTTACAATTAGCTCTTGTTGATTCAAAGGCTAATTTTCACTGTCATATCATCCAAATTACATGTCAGTCATACAAAAGTATACTAAATAGTATTAACTATATATATTTCTAAAAAATTAATTTAAAATAGCAATTTAAATATAGAAGCTTAATTACATTACCTAAAACTTTTTTGGCAAATTTGAATGCCTAGAAAAAAAAAAAAATACACTAATTGGAAATCGCACTCAGACAAGTCTGGCCTTGGTTTTGGAGTCCATTTGTGATTGCGGTTTTAATAAGTGAAATTTTAAAAATTGTATTTTTAAAATCGAAAGGCGTTTGGTAAAACATGTTAAAAAAGATTTTTTCTATCAAATATTTGTTATGTGAAACTGTAATTTTGGTTTAAATTCGTTATTTTTCAAATAAACACCTCCTATTCTGCTTATAAAAATTGCAAATTTTTTTTTTTTTTGATTTTAGATTATGTGTTTTTTAAATTACAATGCCAAACGCCTTACGTTTTGAAATATCTTTTAAAAATACAAATTATCATTGCAAAATCGCAATCCTAAATACACCCTTAGGTAACTTAGGTTTAGAATTCAAAAGATAAAAAATAAAAACAATAAACAAAAACAAAACAAAAGAAAGCATTAACAAAAAGGAAAATGTTAAGGTCACAACACAAATCCAACTTATGGCCAACTTCTCTCCTACGTGTCATTTAAAAAAGAAAAAAATTGATAGAGAGGATTTTAGGATTCTGAAAATTTGAGAAAAAAGACAATTTATTTGGTTTAAAATTCAATTTTTTTTTATACGTAGCAGAGAAGTTGGTCATGAGTTGGGTTTATGTTGTGTCCGTATCAAAACTTCTAAAAAAAAAAAAAAAGTTTAAAATCGGTGACTAAGTGCTTTTTTTTTTTTTTTTTTTTTTTTTTTTAAATCCTCATTAAATGGTCTTTCAAATCTGGACAAGCTTGGTCAAAAAGTAAAAATACAAAGTCAACAAAATTCCTCAAACCTCTTCAAACGGTGCGGTTTTGTTTTTTCAGATGAATGAAACGGTGCGGTTTTGTTTTACTTAAACGTGCGTTTTGCAAAAAATAAAAGTCTGTATTCCCATCTTCCTTCTTCAACTTTCGATATCCGGAGGGAAATCCGGACCGGCTGACATGGCATGGTGAGTGGGCCATGCCATGTCAGCCCACTTATTAAAAAAAACAAAAAAACGTAGGTTGATGATAGGGACCCCACTATTTTGTCTAATTTTGAACCAACTTTTCCCTTATTTTTTTTTTTATAAATAAAATAAAATAAAAAATTAAAAAAATATCTGAAGCAACCTTATTTATTTTTTGTCTTTCTTTTATTTGGTATTTTTTTAAAATAACAAATAGTATTTTTTTATAATAATGTCATTATTATGAAGAAAAATACTATTTTTCATTTAAAAAGAAAATACTAAATAAAAAAAAGGCAAAAAATAAATAGGACTGCTTAAGACATTTTTTTTTTTATTTTTTTTAACCTTTTTAAAAAAATAAGGTAAAAATTAGACTTTTATTAGACAAAAAAGTTTATCTTTTAACATTTGCCTACTCCTCTTCTCTTCAATTCTCACCATGCCATGTCAGCCCCCTTATTAAAAAAAAAAAAAAAAAAAAAAACGAAAAGCGCAGGTTACTCCTCTTCAATTCCAGCCGACGCCCCCTCTCTCCCTGTCGCTCTCGCTCTCGCTCTCGCTCGCTTCCTCCCTGCCAGAAAATCCTTGTCGCCGCCGGAGGAGCCCTTCCGACGACAGCCCAGAAGCCCACTCTCCCTCTCCCGCTCTCCCTCCCTCGCACCTGTCTCTCTCACTCCGGCAAAAGATCTCCGGCGACTCGAGAACTATCCGGTTCGGCGTCGGCAAAGGTTCTCAAAAATCTCCACCTCCGGGAAGGCTCTCTCTCTCCTCCACCGGCGGTAAGTGGTCCTCTCTCCTCCACCGGCTGGTTCTTAGGTTAATTTTGGGGTTATCTTTTGTTAAGAGTCTGAATAGTTGATTTTTTTCCCTTCAATTACGATCTACTGATCTTTCAACAGGAAATCCAAAAGTAGTTGTAATCAGGCAGAAGTTAATCTAAAATTGATTTTGCTTTGGTCTGGTTCTAGTATGTCAGTAACTTATGCACCACCCAAGATCGATTTAGTTATATTACAATGATAACCCAACACCTGAACTAAATCACACCACAAATCCCCATTACATGTCAAATTTTGAAGCTTCTGAAACCTAACTGCAAAAAGGCAAACCTACGACATCCTTTTCAACAACTGATATATGCAGTCATTCTTTTTACTCATTTAGAATTGAAAGTTTTAAAAATTATAATATAGCTTATGAAAGGTTGGTTAATTTTGGGGTTTTATTTTGGTTATGTATAATAACAGACCAAGATAGGGTTATGAACCACTAAATTTGTCCACGCTTGAACCACTCAATGAAATATCAGCTCTATCATTTACCTCAAGCTTTCTTTTAGTGATAGAATCCAAATTCCTATAGCCTTTAAAGTATGTAGCTTTGCTTGGGCTTAAACCATGATTATGGTCAATGCATACACTAGTCACGTACCACTTTGATTCAACATACTTTGCATTCAAGTTGGCCTTACACTCAGTTTTGGTAGTTGTATTTGGCTTAGAAAAAGTATTACTTAACTTGGTTCTTGCTTTCCCTTGACGACCACATGCTAGGGTGATGTGAATTACGGAGCCACTATCATTCGTAGTTTCCTTTTTTATGACCACCTCAAAACCCTCTTTCTTGGAATACTTCTTATAATATAAGATAAGTTCTCCTAGGGAGTTAAACGCCATACCTATCTTAGGTTCCTCAACAAATTCATCTCCATCTAAGAGCTTGTACTTGAACGTGTTGTCCTTATTGCCAGACTCTACATCATGCACACAATTTCATTCCCATCTATACCAAAAAAAAAAAAAAATAAATAAAAAAAATTAACATAGTTGAAATGTGAATAATAACATTCACTTTGATTCAACATTCAACAAATAATGATTAAAATATACTAATGAGAAAAAAATACAATGATTTGAAGAAAAATGCCTAACAAACCATTTTGGGGGCCAGCTTGGAGGGGTGAAGCGTCATCAATTGAAATCTATGTGTGCAAATAGTCTACTTTGCACTCATTCCACGAGTCCATGTAGCAGTTATTAGAAGAAAAATTCAAATTAGCTAAACAAATTAATGCATAAATGATTTGCCAGTAACCTTCAAACATTAAAATCAAAGTTACTTCCCAATGAAAAGACAAGAAAAAAGGGTAAAGACTACACATATTACATACAAAATAATTCACAATAAGTTACTTCAATACTTGTAAATGACACATAATCGCACACCCAAATGAAAGTAAACAAACACAGATCAAGATATCAAATTCATTTTACCAAGTGAACCTACAAAACCAAAAGTGATCACATGGGCAAAAATAACGCTACCCATAAACCCTAAATACGGCTTACCCATCAACAAAAATCAACCTTCAAATCATATTCCGATCTAAATCAAGAAACCCAGACTGAAAAACACGCATTACCGTTTCTGTGAGAGAAAGAACAGGACGCCTTGTGATTAGATGAAATGATGATTGGGTGTTGGCATTTTTGAAATCCTTTGCCGACGCCCAACCAACGATTTTCTTCTCGAGTCGCCGGAGATCTTTCGCTGGAGTTAGAGTGACAGGTGCGAGGGAGGGAGAGTGGGCTTCTAGGCTGTCATCGGAGGGGATCCTCCAGCAGCGACAAGGATTTTCTGGCAGGGAGGAAGCGAGCGAGAGGGAGAGAGGGGGCGTTGGCTGGAATTGAAGAGGAGAAGAGAAGAGTAACCTAAATCTGCGTTTTTTTTTTTGTTTGTTTTTTTTTTTAATAAGTGGGCTGACATGGTATGGTCCACTCACCATGCCATGTGAGCCAGTTCGGATTTCCCCCCGATATTTGGATTGCGCCAAGCATTACTCGACCTAATGTCCTTACTAGGAAACAGCAACAGTTGAAGGGAAAAAAAAAAAAAACCATGTTGGTGGCTGAGCAATGATAAATTTTCACAAAGATTTCAACCTTCGTGATCTTGTTTATCGGTGCCCCTTGATGAATGACTGAGCATAGGCAAAGAGAGCATCTAGAAAAATTATACAGGAGGTAATGAAAAATTTTTGGAGGTGATGGGGGCACGCTGCAAACCGCTCCTTTGACGCTGCACCCATGCTGCAAACCGCTCCTTTGACGCTGCACCCATGCTGCAAACCGCACACACGCACGGCTTCGCCAATCGGAGGCATGGCTCCGCTAATCGGAGGCACGGCTCCTCTGTCACTGCACCCTGCTGCACACCGCACACCGTACGGCTCCTCTGTCGCTGCAGCCACACTGCACTCCACATAGCGCTACTCACATTTAGACCCCCGCGTTCGAGCCTCCTCGAGCAACCCACAACTTCGCACCGCTACGACCGCTTGGAGCTGTGAACACCTCCACGGTATGCTCACGACAAGAGACTCAACCTGCATTACACCACCCACACTTCCAACACACCAATCACACTGCACCCACAGCACCGCTACGCCAATTAGGCCTCTCTTTTGTTGATGGGAAAAATCGGCTTTGGAAAGGGAAGAAAATATCACAATAATGTTTAGCCATGAGCTTCAATTGGTCAATTTTCATACTAGCAACGTGCCTAACATGTCTTTTTATTTTTTATTTTTTCACAGTTGCTAAGTTTGGGAAGCTTAATTAGGAAGCATGGGTGAGCATCTTATGGTTCTGATTATTAACTCGAGTTCAATTTTCTACGTTGCTTTGAGTTTTCAGAAACGATGAAGGTAGTATTAATTTTGTTCTTTAATCACGTTGCAGAGAAAAAATGGGAAGGGAAATCACATCGAGAAAGGCGAAAAGAGGCTCGGTTAGAAAAGAAAGCGAAGAAACATCAAGCTCTGCTCCAACATCAGGTAAAAGAATTTGTCGTTGTTTTATTGCTTTCTTTTCTACCATATTTATTTTTATTTTTGATTTTTTTTCTTTGGAATCAGATGATATTTATGCAGGTGTTTATTCTTCTGTGTAATGTGAATTTTTTGCTTATAGGAATATCAAAAGCTTAAGAAAAAGTCTGGAAATTCAAACTCAGAAAGCGTAAAAATACCGAATAATTTGTTCGGTAACAATGTCAAAGGGAGAGAATATTTGCAACCAAATGGTAACTCTGAGAGACATCAGAGTTCGGAGAAAACTAACATGCCAATGGAGGTTAAGGATAAGCTGGTGTCTTCGGAATTTAATGGTTCTAGTACATCACAGGTGGTGAATGGAAAGAAGGGTTCCAAAAGAAATTCGAAAGGGACGAAATTTGAGGAGTATCTTGAAATGGAAATGCAAAATTATGTTGTATCGGCGAAGGAAGATTTGGAATTGGAAAGGAAACTTGCTAAGAAACTCAAGGTGAAGGTTGGAAAATTAAGAGGAGAGGACGATGGTATCAATTCATTATTTGAAGGAATCCCATCTATTATTGATTCTTTTGGGGAGGAAGAACTCCCAGGTGCCGAGGAATTTTCTGACAAGAGCTCTAAAAGTAAGAAGAAGAAGAAGAAGAAGAATAAGAGGAAGTCATTGGACCAAGGGCTAGAAAGTGATGTTGCAGGTGACTCTAGTGTTGGAGTGTCTGAACCAGTGAAAATATTAGATGCGCACATGTCAGAAGAAGGTCCTGCTGAGGCGCCTTCAAGGAAGAAGCGTAAGAAAAGAAATTTGTCAGAGCCAGTACAAGAATGTGATGAGGTGGGTGATACAGCTATTGGTGCTTTGAATCCGGTTGAGCCTTGTGGTGGAGAAGTGGTGTCAGAAGAAGTTTCTGCCAAGGTACCCGCAGGGAAGGGAGATGGAAAATATGTTGCACCTCATTTGAGAGGTCGTTCAGGAAATGAGTCAGAAGAGTATACCAAAATACGCAGACATGTACGGGGTATGAAATCTGTGATTTTATGTTTAACTAGGCTTTTTTTACCTTAAAGCTGAACTGCTACTTGCTCTCTAAATTTCTTATCCTTAACTTGTTCCAGGTCTTCTGAATAGGTTGTCTGAATCTAATGTGGAATCAATGACGGAGGAAATATCCACAATCCTTCTTGTATGCCATTCCTCTTATACCTTAATGTTTTTTGCACACTCTTTCTAAATGTTCATTATCTTGTATTCTAGATCTCTATATTATGTGAAATGATTACTGCAACCATTATGATGATAAACTTGTCGTATAAGTTCCTCTGGCACTGATGTTGAAGCGGGTGGGGTTAGGTTCTAGTTTCACCAACAAAAATTAGAAGAGTGATATCATTCAAAAAATGGTTTGATTTTAAACATATCTGACCCATAAGACCTGTCCTGGTGGAACACTGTTCTTGGGAGCTGCAGTCTGCAGTTGCTTTGGAGTCACTTAATCCTTGCTTTGGAGTCACTTAATCCAGCACCTTGAAAGTTGCTATTAGTTCTGGTCCATTTTTCACCATAATTTTTTCTGTGAGATCTATATGCAGTTGTTGGTCTAGAATTGCATCTTTTACTCTCTGATTCAACCCATCTGCAGTCTATTGCTCGCAGTGCTGCTTCACAGATAATCAGCGAGGAGGTTTTGGCATTTTGTTCTGGAGGTCCTCGTGGCAATGAACAGTTAAGAGTTTATTTATTTTCACTTCATCTGCCTCTCTTTCTCCAACCTCTGATTGACGCCATTTCCAATTTAATATAGTTGATAATGATTAAGTACATAGTGCTGCCTGGAGAGTGTTCATTTCATTACTTTGATTTCTGTTTCTTAGCTGTGTCTTCTTTATCGTAACTTCTTCCACATGAAAATTCAATTATTTATTTGGAATATATATATATGTGTGTGTGTGTGTGTGTGTGTTGTGTCTTCTTTATCCTAACATCTTCCACATGAAAATTCAATTCATTTATTTGGAATATATATGTGTGTGTGTGTGTGTGTTTATACATAGTCCATCTGGGTTGGGAATGAATGTGTTGAACAGCATTGCAAAGGCTCTGCTTTTCATGCGAATGCACGCCTCCTCTTAATTTCTCTGTACCAGGTCTTGATTGAAATTTTAGCTATAATAAGTCTTCCAGTCCTCAAATTTTTAAATAAACAAATAATTAGAGAAAGAGCTTCATTCGACCTTAGGCAAAAGAGAAGTAGTATAGACAAGGCTTACCATTTCAATTCGCTTTCATGTTTGTCATATTGAATATTGGAAAAGATCAAATAAATCTGAATAGAATCTTCACGATTGATAAGAATCTTGTGATATCTCAACAAGAAAGATATATCCTTTTGATTGAAACAGGTAGATCTAAGAATGTGGAGTCCATTTCAGATGGAAAAATTGAATTGGAAAACCATGGTCTATTTGTTCATTGAATGTGTTATCTATATAAAGAATTCCTTGAAGTTCTGTTTTGAACATTTTAGTTCTCTTAGATTGCTCTTTGCCAGATATTGTAACTTATTCATCCTAAGTCATGTCAGATCTTTTTGGTTGGTTATCTTTATTATCTATGAAAGATTCCTTGCTCCCCTCCTTTCCTCTTTTGCAAATGAAACTCTAGAGTTCCTTAGTTTTCCCTTCTCGCTTTGTCATCTTCAAAATGTAGATTTGGCAGTAAGTTTAGAAAAAAAATCAAAATTTTTTCTATTCTTAACTGTCTTTGATGCCTTTGCCTCTTGATTTTATTTCAAAATTGTAGCTATTTAATATCTACCTCCTGGTCCACTTTGCGATAGTTTGTAAGCTGTTGGTCCAAGGACCAGAATTCCATATCCATTAAAAGTATTTTGCTGGATGAATGTTTCTTTGATTATAAAAAGTCTCTTTTTGGTTTTTTCTTATGGCCCTGTGGAATATTTTAATCCAAAACTTGCTGAATTGCCTATACAAATGGTACGAGATGGCAGCTTTCAGTTACAATTGAAAAAATATTTTGTTCCATTTTGCTGCATGGTCTTGTATGAATTGAAAATATTTCACAATGGGTGTTGGTCAGATTTGGTCCATAAGTGGATATTAAACTGGGCCCTTTATCAGGCTTTCCCTTTCTTCTTTTATTTGTCTTAGTCATTGGCTGTGTGCTCTTTGTGTAGGTATGCTGCTGTTTTTGGTGCTTTTGTTGCAGGGATAACATGTTTAGTTGGAATTGACTTCGGCGCAAAGCTTATGGCTTCCCTTGCTAAATGTTTTGAGGTGTGCCGTAGATACAGGAATTGATTACATTACTGCAATTGCAAGTTGTTTGAATTTTAATCATTTGAGAATTTCATGGTTTTGGTGTTCCTTTGCTAAGATTTTAGAAAATGTACTGAGACATTGTCTATCTTTGTACCCAGGATGAGTACCACAGAGAAGACAATCTTTCCTTGCGAAATGTCACTCTTTTGCTCTCCTATTTATACATATTTGGAGTTTGCTCAAGGTAGGTAACTTATGTTATCCTGGACACTTGACTCTGTAAAAATATTAGAGTAATAAAGTTAATAAAAAAAAATAAAATTCTGAGTACTCCAAAAGTATACATCATAACGTGAAATAAAGCGGACTGCTGGATGAGACCATAATTGTTAGGATGGCCAAATTTCTGCTCATCAAAACTTTCTATTACATGTTAAGATGCATGCTTCGTTAGGTAAGGAGTGAATCATGTGATGAACGTATGCAAATGTTTTTTTTTTTTAATAAGTAATTTCAATATCATTAATAAAGTGCAGAGGGGCGCAACCCTAGTACATATACAAAAGATGAGCCCCTAAGAGGTAGAAGAATAAAATAAGTTCATGAAATCAGCTAAAGTAGGAACATCTACTCGATTATGTGCCACCTTCCACATATGCAACAAATTAGTCATATTCCTTCGCAACTTGACCATCGAAAGCTCAACATCCTCAAATGTCCGTGCGTTTCTCTCCCTCCAAATACATCACATTACGCACAACGGAGCCATCCTCCATATTTCCTTTCCTAGACTACACCCAACTGAACCACCCCAACATGTAAACAAATCCAATATCCGCCTCGGCATAACTCTATCCCAAACAATGTAAAGATGTAATTTCACAATGCGCCTGCCACTTCGCAATGAAGCAAAAGATGATCAACGGACTCCTCACTCTTCTTGCACATACAATATCACTCAACCACCACAATATGCCTCTTGCGTAGGTTATCATGTGTCAATATTATAATGTGAACATAATGTGAAATCGGTTTCTTTAAAGTCATTAAAAGTACTAGATTGTGTTAAGACACATGGCTGGGTAATCCATGACAGTACTACTGAAATTGCTTCATTTCACAGAAGAAGAAAAGAATGAATCAGCAATTGTCGTTTTCTCTTTTGTTGAAATGATAGCAATATCTCTTAGTACGTTGTGGCATGATATATCTATGAGTTTTGCAAATGTTCTGCATCAGAAACAACTTCTGAGTAGCGGAATCCCTAATTTGTGCAACCTTTGTGCAATTTAGTAGTTGCTTGACGAATGATGTGTCTTTGCATAGGCATTTTACTGACATCTTTCTTAGTTAGTATGTATCTTAAATTATAACAGCCCATTCTAAGAGCTGTACTTCTTGTTCCCAGTGATTTAATATGTGACTTCCTGATAATGTTGAGCAAGCGATTAACAGAGATTGATGTCTCTACCATCTTGACAACTTTACAATGTAAGCCTCTTTGAACTTTTGATATTTGGTCTCCTCATTTATGGTTTTTGGCTTTCTATATAATAATAGCATGGCATGACTGTTCTATCTTTTGTAATAGCATGTTACTGCCAGCTACTCATGTCTGACATGAACTGTTATCAACTGTATAGGCTGTGGAATGAAAATAAGGAGTGATGATCCTGTTGCAATGAAAAATTTTATTCAGAGTGTTCAAAATAGGGTGAATGAGTTGAAGGCCTCCTCTGGAGATGGCCAGGAAAAAATAAACGGCAAGAGAGTAAGCTTATAGAACTTTTAGTTTTATTATGAAAAATGTTCTCTCTCTCACTTTTTTTTTTTTTTTTTTTTTTTTTCCTTTTCTCTTTACCTGATTCACAAATATTATAATTGATAATGCTTGCAGATGGAGTTCATGCTTGAAACCATATTGGACATCAAGAACAACAAGAAAAGGCCTAAAGAGGATCCTGCTCATCACACACGGATAAAGAAATGGCTACAAAAGGTCTTGCTAGTTAATTATTTCACTTTTTTAACATTTTATTCATCATCTTTTTCTTAAGTGTCTTTGTGGAGCGTCTTCAAGAAACATAAGAAAGAGAAAAATTTGGGGATTGTCTACAGAAGGTTATTCAAAATGAAATCCTAGCTAAGATCAGTAGGAGAGGGTATTTGAGATCAAATCATTTGATCGAAGTATGGATCTTATTTTATAATCTATTAAAATAAGAACTAATAATATATATATTTTTTCTGTAAGCAATCACTTGCATTCAAAAAAGTGCAGTGAAGGGTGCAATTGTAGTACACGGGTTGTATATAAGAGAAACACGAAACACCGAGAAGCAAAATCTAACTTTTACAATTCAAAGACTAAAGAACTCCAGCATGTTCAAAAAAGAGAGTTGATAGTCACCGTCTAATAATAAAGAGATCTCAAGAACAAAGGTTTCGGCCTCGCTATTGAATTCCTTGCTCTCCAAAGACATGAAGGAATTAAGTAACTTTGTATATCTATGCATATATGTATGCATCTGTATATATAGGGCTTGGTTCAAATTACACCTTGCAATATTACATCAATTAATAACTTTCAATCAGAAAATATTGTCTAGTTCACTGTAGATTGTCTTCCATATGCAGTTGGTGTTACTTGGACCTAATCCATAAATATGCATGCGCACATATATATTGGAATGCTTTTTTGTCTAGTTATTGTTGTGTCCTAAGGACTAGCTTAATCGGCTTAGGACCACGTTTCATGAAGTAAAGGTTATTAATTCGATCTCCCATTCCCTTTTTCTTGGGGACAAAAATTTACTTATTAAAAAAAAAGTATATTCTAAATTTAGGAATTGTGATAATTATAGAAACATTGATGATTTGTTGTCGTAGTTGGTACTACTCGGTAACGAGGTCTTTTGAACTTTGTTTGTGTCTGTTTGGATCTTACTTACTAATAAGAAAGATTTTTAGCTAGGAGTTTGTATTTTATAAAATCTCTTCTTTTTTTCTCCTGTATTTTGCTTCTATATAGTTTAGTCTATTAGAAACATTAAAACAATTGTTGAATGAAAAGTCTTAGCAGATTTCTGCCCTCGTATTTGTGTTTTCATGATGGGGGTCCATCAAGTCTTCTGGACGAGATACTTTAACAATAAGAAGCTCTAGTGAGACCTAAGATTTTGTATTGCTATGCTCTTTTTTTTTTTTTTGGATGAATAATAATTTATTGGAAGAAGAGGCAAAGCCCTCATACACAAAAAGTATACAAGAAATGCAGCCAGCCTAATGCTGTTTTTTTTTGTTTTCTGCATGCTTTTTATTGTAACATTAGTATAAAATGCATATAAATAACTGTTTTTTTCCTGTCTGTGAACGTTGAATTTACCTTTCCTTCTTCAAACCTTATAAACAGTGGCGGAGTTAGGATTTTGGTTCAGAGGGGGCAATTTATTTATAGTTATTTTTAATGAATGAAAAACAAAAGTTAAACAAAAATTAATTAAAGAATATAACTAATGAAATAAATAAACAATTCAACAAAATTTAATTATTGTTTAAAACATGTAAATATAACTTCCAAATTATTTTGTGACGCCTAGTGCGTTAATTTAATCAATTGCGTTCGTCGAGTTTTCATAGTTTGAAATTGCTGTATGATTTATTCATTGTTGATAGTCTTGAATATATCTTTCTCAATGTACATAACTAGACAATCATTCATTCACTTATCTCTCATTCGGTCACGTAAACAATTTTTAACAATATTCATTGTTGAAAAGGCTTTTTCAAGAGCAATATAAGTATAAAAGTTTGACTACATACCTGAAACGTTTTTGACAAATTTGGCTTCCTAGAAGAAATACATTGATCGCAAATTGCACCCAGACAAGTCAGACCTCAATTTTATTGTTTGGCAAATCGAACTAGTGTATATTTATTTTTTTTTTGATAAGTAATAATGCATTAAAAGAGCGCAGAGGGGCGCAACCCAAGTACACAGGAAGTATACAAGAGAGCGACTAAGTAGGGGAGAAAGAAGAAGAGAACATAAGGAGAAAATCAGAAAAGTTGATCACTAAAGGAGCAAGCCAGCCTGAAGTCCAAGTGAATAAGGTGTACAAAAAGAAAAGAATAAGGTCCTCTAGATTCCTCGACGCATCTTCGAAGCATCTCGCATTCCTTTCCTTCCAGAGGCACCAAAGGAGACAAAGGGGAGCCATCTTCCAAACCACCGCACTACTCGTTCTCCCACCCGCCCACCAACTAGCGAACATCTCTTTTACACTTCTAGGCATAACCCAACACATGTTAAAGCGAGAAAAGATAACATCCCACAACTTCCGTGCGACTACACAATGAAGAAAGAGATGATCCACGGACTCCCCATCCGCCTCACACATACAACATCGATTAATCACAACGATGCCTCTCTTCCGAACATTGTCCAACGTGAGAGGTTTCCCAAGGGCAGCCGCCCATGCAAAAAACGCTACTCTCAAAGGAGCCTTGGTACGCCAAATGCTTTTCCACGGAAAGTGATTAGGAACCTTAAGGGCAAGCATCCTATAGAAAGAGCGGACCTCAAACTTCCCTTTGCTTGAGTGAATCCACCACATCCGGTCCTCCCCTTCCCCCCTAATCAAAGACGAGTACAAGAGCGAGAAGAAAGAGGCTAAGGCCATCTCCTCCCAATCATGAATACTGCGGGTGAAAGTAACATTCCAGTGAACCATCCCGTTTACACACTCTCGGATATCCGCAATGGAAGCGTCCTTGTTGCAAGCAATATTAAAAAGACCCGGGAAGGCATCCTTGAGAGACGTCTCACCACACCACCAATCCTCCCAAAATTTAACCTTCCCTCCCACACCAGGATCTAATCGGAAGTGACCCCGAAACGACCTCCAAACTCCACAAATGTGTTTCCATAACCCCACCCCATGCGTTCCACGAGGAACTTTGGTGCGCCAACCCCCCCAAACCACCCCATACTTAGCCACCAAAATACTTCTCCACCAAGCTCCTTCCTCATTTGCAAATCTCCATAACCATTTCCCCAAGAGAGCTTGATTGAAAAGATGCAAACTCCGAATCCCTAGTCCTCCCTCAGCAATTGGAGAACACACCTCATGCCAGCTTACCAAATGGAACTTAGTCTCATCCTTGAACCCCCCCCATAAAAAATCCCGTTGAATCTTCTCAATCCGATTCGCCACGGAAATAGGAATGGGAAAGAGAGACAAAAGATAGGTGGGGAGATTGGATAGAGTGCTCTTGATGAGAGTGAGCCTTGCCCCCTTGGACAAATAAGAACGCTTCCAAGGGGCCAACCTTCGAGCAATTTTCTCCAACATGCCATCCCAAATAGCCAACTGCTTGAAAGACGCCCCTAGCGGAAGACCCAGGTACTTCAAGGGCAAAGAACTAGTACCACAACCCAAAACACCAGCCAACTCAACCGTCTCCACCGAATCTCCGACTGGAACCAAAACAGACTTGGCCCGATTAACTTTTAACCCTGAGACCGCCTCGAAACCAATAATGATAGCTTTAATAAATCTGACATTTTCAGATGATGCCCCACAAAACACCAACGTATCATCAGCAAAGAGAAGATGGGAGACAGAAACCCGCCCATGCTCCCCGGCACCCACATAGAAACCATTGATGAAACCCCTACTGATAGAGGCATCAATCATCCTACTGAAAGCCTCCATGGCCATGATGAACAAGAAAGGCGAAAGAGGGTCGCCTTGTCTGACCCCACGCGAACTCCCAAAGAAACCGGAAGGTGAACCATTGATCAACACCGAGAACCTCACCGACGAGATACAATGTTCAATCCAAGAGCACCATTTCTCACCAAAACCGCACCTTTTTAAAAGGTAGAGTAGAAACTTCCAATTCAAGTGATCGTAAGCCTTCTCCATATCCAACTTACACAAGAGGCCGGGATCCCCAGATCTAAGCCGGCTGTCCAGGCATTCATTGGCAATAAGCACCGAATCCAAAATCTGTCTTCCTTTGACGAACGCATTTTGCGGATTGGAAATGACCCGGTTCATGACTCCCTTCATTCTATTGGCTAACACCTTCGCAATAATCTTATAAATCCCTCCCACAAGGCTAATAGGACGGAAGTCCTTCAAATCGGATGCCCCATGTGACTTCGGAATAAGAGCAATGAATGTAGCATTGAGACTTTTTTCGAACTTGCCTCGATCATAGAACTCCACAAAAACAGCCATGATGTCCTTTTTGATCACCTCCCAGCAGTCCTGAAAGAAAGCCATAGAAAAACCATCCGGGCCTGGGGCCTTATCCCTATCCATCTTTTTGACCACCTCCCATACCTCCCTTTCCTCAAAAGGAACTTCCAGACTAGAAGACTCTTCCCCTTCCAACATATCGAGATGAAGATTATCCAACCTCGGTCTCCAACTAAGAGTCTCTGTGAAGAGCGTCTTATAAAATCGAGTAATGTGACTACTAATAGCCTCTTGATCAGAAATAGCAGTGCCATGAATGATCAGAGACTCAATATAGTTCTGTCTTCTATTGGCATTAGCAATCCGATGGAAGAATTTGGTACACTTGTCACCCTCTTTCAACCACCGGACTCTAGATTTTTGCCTCCAGCTGATTTCTTCTTGAAGGAGGGAAACTTCTAACTCCCTAGCAAGCACCCTTCTCTTCTCGATCTCCTCCGTGGATAAACCTCTCTCTTCCTCCACCCTATCCAAAGCTTTGATATCTTCCATACGAGCCTTAATACTAGCCCCCACATTGCCGAACTCTTGAGCATTCCATCTCCTAATGTCCCCCTTTAGTGCTTGCAACTTCTTGGAAATAATGAAGCTCGGAGTGCCCTGGAAATGATACGAATCCCACCAACTGCGCACTTTGTCCACAAAACCCTCCTCTTTGAGCCACATGTTCTCGAATTTGAAAGGCCTTTTACCTCCCGCATGAGAATTACAGTCCAATATAATAGGGGCATGATCGGAACAGGCCCGTAGCAACTTCTTCTGACGCAAATCTGGATGGCGGGCTTCCCACTCCGGGGAGACAAGAAAGCGGTCAATCCTAGACCAAGAGTTGTTATTAGACCAAGTAGAAATTCCCCCCACTAAGGGGAGATCCATGAGACCCTGATCCGATATGAAATCACCAAAATCCCTCATTGCCGACCGCGAATGTGCTCCCCTCGACCTTTCACTAGGATGGAGGGTGGCATTGAAATCCCCACCGATACACCACGGCACATCCCAACAGCTCATGATCCCTGCCAACTCCTCCCATAGAAAGCGCCTAGCAATGACTCTGTTGGGTCCATACACCCCCGCAAAAGCCCACACAAAGCCATCCTCAACATTCTTGAAGGAACAAGCCGCCACATAACTACCCAACGCTACGTCTATCATCTCAACAGCCCTCTTATCCCACATGAGAAGAATGCCCCCCGACGCCCCATTGGAAGGAACGGAGCACCAATCCACATACG
This sequence comes from Corylus avellana, assembly GCF_965113065.1. Taxonomy (NCBI): domain Eukaryota; kingdom Viridiplantae; phylum Streptophyta; class Magnoliopsida; order Fagales; family Betulaceae; genus Corylus; species Corylus avellana. The sequence goes on from NC_142499.1 coordinate 14,499,258, forward strand.
GACATCCCCATAAACTCCTCACTAAGTTATACGAAATAAATTCCACCTTCGTCTCTTGGAAACAAACAACATCTGCCTTCCAACTTCTAAGCAAATTCCTAACCCTCAACCTCTTTTCCCTCTCATTCAATCCTCTTACATTCCATGACAGAATTTTAAGCTTCATGATTTCACACGACTGACCCTCCCCTTATTCCTGTCCCGTGACGAAGACTCCAAGAAATTAACAGAGGACTGCAAGTTAATGAGCTCCCTCTTACCTTTTTTGATTACAGGAGTGCACACTGCCCTCTCCATTTCTTTGTCCTTGTTGTCAGCCATTAGAATCCCTATGGTCTCTTCAAGCTTACCTTCCTCTCCTTCACAAGATAGGCCAACTTCTTTGCATGCCTCAATGATAAAAGTCCTCTCCTGCACCTCCAACTGCTCCTCCTGAACAGATTCTGGCACAAAGGATTCCTGGGAAATTAAATCCTCCACTGCTTTAGAAATTCCCTCCAAATTATCCTGCTGTGTTATGCAAAGCCCCGGCTCCTTACCCAGAATGCCCAGCTCAGAAGCATCCCTAGGCTGTTCACCAGGGTAGCTCCCCAAAAAACTTTCCCTCCCGGCCTCCTCACTGTCTCCAGCAGTAGACCCAGAAAATTCCAAAGGTACCCCCTTACCAGGCCGCTTGCCCAGAATTCCTGGACCAGATATGCTCGAATCTCCCTTCAGAACACCTTGGTCAGCAATTCTGGGTTGAGAACTCTGCGGCTTACCTGGGGAATCCTTCGTCGCCGTAGCCTTGTTCAAAGAACCCATCATCGAATCAGCTCCCAAAGCGCCATCCCTAGCCAGAATTTTCCTCACCGCCCCCTCACTGTGCAAAACTCCCCTTTCCGCCACCTCTGCCGGAGATGAGAAGGCTAACTGCAGGACAGAATCAACATGGGCCTCCCTATCGTAAGACAACAGTCGACCTTCGGGACAAACAGGGTTACCGGTGACACCCGCCGGAGCATAAGGACCTCCCATCGAGCAGTCCGACACACCAACCAGGGAGCCCGGAGCTTGAACACTTAAGTCCAAAATCGCCGTAGCCTTAATCATGGAACCCACCATCAAATCATCTCCCGGAGCGCCATCCCCTGCCGGATAGTTCCTCGCCGCCCCCTCGCTGGACGTGACAACCTCTGTCGGCGCCTCTGCCGGAGGTGTAGAAGCGATCTGCAGAACAGGACTGACGTGGGCCTCCCTGTCGCAGTGCATCGACCTACCATCGGGGCTTGCGGGATTGCCGGCGATGCCCACCGGAGCGAATGGGTCTCCCGGCGAGCTGACCGGCACGCCAGTCGTCTTCGTTCCACTGACCGAAGCCTCCTCTTTCCCCACGGGCCGAGCTCCCTTCTTCCTGAAATACATCTTAATCGGCTGAACACCCCTTCCATGCTTGGGCCTTCCCCTAACAGCCTTCTTGGGCTGGGCCATTCCTTTCTTGTGTTTGTCCCCTCCAGCTAGCCCATGATGACAATACCCACCAGGCCTGGAGAAAGCGCTCAGGCCCTCCACTACCCTGATCGCACGTTCTATTCTGTCAAGACCCACTTCCAGCTCGCCTCTCAATCTACTCAACGAATCCTTAGCATTTATTAGATCCTCTTTTACACGAAACCATGTCTGCACGTCGTGGCTACCTACTCCCTCCCATCCCTTCACGTGATCAGCACCACAAATCGAAGTTGTCAGCCTCGTCGTGGAAATCGACCTGCTCGCCGGAGACGGAAACCTGCTCGCCGGAGCTCCGCTGTGGACACCCGATGGTTCCCCTACCTTTGGGTTACACGTTCCCTCCCCCCCAAGAGACTGGTTCTTTACCGGACCCTCCCTACCGTCATTGACTGACCTCGCCGGAATTGAGGGCTTGTGCCCACCCTCCAGAATAGTTGAGAGCTGAACTTGCTTACCCTTTTCGGTGGAAACCTCCTTCAACCACCTTGGCACCCTGGCTATTGGCTCGACGAAGTCATTGAAACATTCCTCTGTCGGCTGCAACGAAGACCCCAAAACTTCCACATAGCTCCTTCTTCTTCCACCATTGACAAAAACCTTATTAACTTCCCTGACTTCCTTAGACCCACACAGGGAAGACTTAGCCATCCGTATCTCCGAAATGAGACGTGTCCAACCTTGGCCATAACGCCCTTCTGGTACAATGATCGAGCCCCTCCTATGCCTACCATCATATTCTTCTACTGTCAAGAACCTCCCATGTCTGTTGGCACATTTCTGTGCGATTATCCGCGGATACCCTGCTCTGGATTGGTCCCAAAAAACCTCAGAAGAATCCACCGCCACTAAGTCCTCTATAATACGTGCCATCCATAGCACCTCATCCTTCTGCAGAAAGATGGTTTTTTGTTTCCTGTTGCTTCTTTCAAACAACCTCACCCCTGAAGCCCCACTCTTAATCAGCAACTCAAAAGTTTTGGACTCCACAATCCATTTTCTCGACGTAGCCATAACGCTAGCCAAACCAACTAACAATCTAGACCCCCAAACAGTGAACACGCGCCACCCACGCGCCTGTACTCAGGCGAGAGTGGAAGAGAGCATGCAGACCAAAGATGTCTGCTAGAATATAACAGAAGTAACTAGTGTATATTTATATATAGTTATTACCGGTAACCCGGTAATAACCGGGTACCGGAACTGGGGAATCCGGTTTTTGGTTTTTCCCAACCGGAACCGGAACCGGGTCCGTGGTTTCCCGGTTTTTCGGTTCCGGTTTCGGTTTTCGGTTTCTTGGTAATTTTTGACACCCCTACTAGGCGATGTGGGATGTCACAATATTGGTGTAGTTTGATGTTTTAAGACCACATTTCCGACAAGATTCAACCGTCATTTGTGTTTTCAGCGAGATCCAACCACCCTTTGTGTTTTGTGGTGAGATCTGATCGGCTTTGGTGTTTTGTAGTGAGATTGGAACAGCCTTAGTGTTTTGCGGCGAGATCCAACCAGCCTCGTGTTTTCCAGTAAGATCTGGCCGGCTTTGGTGTCTTGTAGTGAGATCTAACCGGATCTTTGAGTTTTCTAATGGGATCCGACTGGCCCCTTGGTTTTGCGGCAAGATCCGATCGGAGTTGGCATTTTTGAGAATGTTTTATTGGTGTAGGTGTTTTAGTGGAATTTTTGCTTTTTTTTAATGTTCGGTTTAGTGCATTTTTTTTTTTTGTTAATGTTTATTTATAAAGTCCGTCTTTGTGTTTGTGTGTTCTAAGATGTTCCAACTTGAGGGGGAGTATTAGAGTTTGTTTATTCCAAATTGAGCATATGCTCTAGCTTGAGGGGGAAGTGTTAGAATGATAGGAGTTTCCTTCTAGAAGTTTCTAGAACTTGTAGGTGAGATGTTATGAGCTGTATAACCACATTTCTTATATATTTCGAAGAATGGAATGAAGGCAGAAGGAGATTCACCCCAATTTCTCTTACATTTACAGATTCCCATCATAGTTAAGACATTCTATTAAGCTTGTTGGTACCTTTCGGCTTACCCAATACACATTATGTTTTACACAAAGGGGTTACACTTGTATTTTACAGTTACAGAAAATCATGTGAAAAAATAGCAAAAGAAAGTAGAAGCTATGTAATCTATCTATCCTACGGGTTATTGTCTACTGCAATTGAATGAATGTATATCTTGATTTTCAAAATACTTTCAAGTGATGTATGAACAAAGTGAGGCTTATCTTGTTTGTCACCGGTTGCCAAGATGTTGAGGAGGAGCATCCTGGTAACCCTTGCAAAGGGTTTTCTTTCAACTGGAGGTTGAAACCATAAAACCAACCACAAACTACTCGATGAAAAACAACTCTGTACAATACTTTACTCTTGTATCAGCCAAAACTCTCCTGTACTTCCTCACATGTTTTGGTTGAAGATATCAACTTGCTGGCTTAATGGAATGAAAGTCCCTAAAGAGTAACTATGACTAGAGTATATGACTCTAAGGTGCCTTCTATCTTTCATTAGCCTAGTAGACTATTATGTATGCCAGGATGTCTTGATATTGGGGATGGCTCATGGACACTCGGGATAAAAGGAAGTTATGATAACCTTCCCACTATGAAACAAAAAGTGTCTCAATGTAGTTTCTTAGATATTGAATCAACTTCTCCATTTATATGATTCGCGTGACATTTTAGTATTCTTAGTTATTTCTTTATTTTCATATATATATTATTATTTTCAGTTAAGAGTTGAAGACGTTTTAATTAGAGGGCTCAAATGGAGCAAGCTTCTTGATCCTGACAAGAAGGGCCAATGGTGGTTGTCTGGTGATATGGCTTCCACAATGGACAAGGTTGAAGAGGTTGCCAGCACAATAGATAAAGAGGTTCTTGAAGCCCAAAAAATGCTGCAGCTTGCTGCTGCACAGAGGATGAACACAGATGCCAGAAAGGCAATCTTTTGCGTAATCATGAGTGGGGAGGACTATATTGATGCTTTTGAGAAGCTTCTAAGGTTGGATTTACATGGGAAGCGGGTGGGTACCTTTTGATCTTTTATTTTATTTATTTTTTCCTCCTCTTTTTTAACTGTCTTCTTTCATTTTCTGACATTTGACTTTCAATTTGTTCACAGGACAGAGAGATCCTGCGCGTTCTTGTAGAGTGCTGTTTACAGGAGAAAGTGTTTAACAAGTATTACACTGTTCTTGCTTCCAAGTTGTGCGAGCATGACAAAAACCACAAGTTCACTTTACAGGTGTTCTTTCTCTCTATATTTTGATTAGGATGACTCTCGTATAGAATTTAGGGGAAAACATGGCAAATACCCCCCTTGACTTCTTCCAAGTTGTGCAAACTGCAAACATGACAAAAACTTCCTTTCTCTTTGAGAATATATTATTTCTTCCTTTTTAGACATGGTTCCTCTTTTATTACTCAAAGCACCATATGATATTTTCAATCACTCATCTTATACACTTAGAATCCCACCCCTCTTATTTAGATTTACATTTTATTTATCAAGTGGAAGGAAAATTTTAACAAAATCCAAGCTATACTGAGGCTTACATAATCAATAGTATAATAAACTAATATGCATCCTAATTAGGAAGTATTTGCGAGACACTTCCAAGATTTTCTTATGACTTTTCAGATGATTCATTTCTTCCTTACGACTTACTAGTGGCCATTATCATTCATTTTGCCTGGTCGTTTGCTTAATCAAAATGGAGCCATTCAATTTCCATAGGATGCCGAACTTTTTGTGAAACTAATTGTGACTCAAATTTCTCACTAATCGTACTAATTCGTGTGCACTATTCGTTGACCATAGAATTAATTGTGTTCTTTTTGAATGTCAACTTTCTTTTTTTTTTTTTTGAAGTAAACAAATTTAATTAAAAAGCAAAATTACGCAACCTAAGTACACATAAAGAATACAACATCTAACTAGAAAAAGACAAAAGATCAAGAAAATCAGAAAAATAGAAACATGAAGACAATCGTAGGCAGCTGTCCATTGGTAAAGGGTTTTGAAGAAGGCCTAGCTTTACCATCGTCCTCTCATGATTTTCTTAACTTTTTCATTTCTCTCCAAATACACCACATTAAGTAAGGTGGGGTCATCTTCCACACTGTTGCACTCTGAACACTTCCACACTGTTGCACTCTGAACACTATCAAATTGTCCTCTTTAATATGCAGAGATATCCGCCACTCATCAAGGCATAACCCACTCTAACCCAAAAAGATCAAATCAGAATTCTATAACCCACTAGTAATCTCACAGTGGAATAGGTAATTTACAGTTTCCCCACCCTTCTTGTATAGGCAACACCAATCTACCATTAGGAGATTCCGCTTCCTTAAGTTTTCTATAGTGAGGCTCTTTCCTAAAATGGCTAATCAGGCGAAGAAAGCCATTCTCAATGGGATTTTATGCCGCCATATACTCTTGCAAGGAAAAAGAGAAATGTCATGGGGTGTAATTGGAATGAAAGAAATGTTAGATGTTTTGAAAATTCCACTAGGACCATAGAGGAATTGACTCATTTTTTCTTTTTTACTCTTTACTCTTGGACGGCCGTTTGGCTAGCTCCTTTAGTGATTAGTTTCTCTGAGTTTCTTTTTCATTTTTCTCCCTCCTAGGCGCTCTCTGTTTATACTTCCTGTGTATGTGGGTTGTGCCCCTCTGCGATCTTTTTATATATCATCATTACTTATCAAAAAAAAAAAAATTATGACATTATAGAATGATCTAACATCAAATAAACCTCTCCTGGAAGAGATCCGACAAAGCTTGTCTTTCTTGTTTGGTCTCAGTTTGATGGAATACAACAAATTGAAGAATGAGGTGAAGAAATCCACCTTCCAGTCATGCATCGCTCTGATAAAATTAACGTTCCACTAATGAGAGTCACTAGAAAGCTGTCAATTTCTGCCATGAAAGCATCCTTAAAGTGAAAAATTCTGAAGAACTTCATAGAAGCAACCTTAAGGGTCTGGCCCAATACCACATGTGATGTCAAAATCTAATCTTGGAACCGTCACCCATTGCAAAACTATTATATCTAGAAAAGTTCCTCCAGAGTCTCCTGATATTTTTTCAAAGACCAACCCCATATGACCCATTAACATCATTAGAACTGTACCCACCCCATGAGCTACCATATTTAGAATCTACTGCTACTCTTTAAAGAGCCTCTCTCATAGCCAGATTATGTTCTATAAGCAAAAAGTTCTCTTATGGTTGCTATTTTGATCCTTGTGCTATGACTTCAGTTTATATTTTTGAAGTCTGAAATTTGGTTGGGCCATTACTGCTTACATGCCATGAATTTTGATTCATTATAAACTCTTTCAAAAGTGCTTTCTGTTTTTCTTTTTTCTTTCTTAATTTATTTCTTTATCGTTCTGAAAATATAGTGCTTTCCGAGTGATGTTTTTCTTCATATCATTTTCATAATCATTTTTTATCTGTTATAATTTCTCAGTTTTGCCTTTGGGACCATTTCAAAGAGCTGGAGTCAATGCAGCTCATTAGGTCAATGCACCTAGCAAAATTTGTAGCAGAGATGGTTTCCTCTTTCACCCTCTCCCTCTCAGTTTTGAAGTCTGCAGAACTGGATGATATCAAGGTGCTCACCCCAAAAAGGATTATGCATTTCCGAATGCTATTCGAGGCCCTTTTTGAGCATCCCGATAAGCTTATCTGGAACATATTCACACGTGTGGCAGTCACCCCCGAGCTTGAAAGTCTTAGGCGTGGCATTGAGTTTTTCATCAAGGAGTATGTTGTAAAGGCCAATAATGCCGTCACGGAAAAGTTTAAGATTGCGAAGAAAGCCCTTAATAATGCTGAAGGAATCCTCATGTGAGTTCCAAATTCTCAGAATACGAAATTTTGTAGCTTAAATTATATTACACTCTAGTTAATTGCTAGATTTGATGTTGGAAATGTCCTTGCATCTTACCGAGCTATTCAAGTACATATGTTTTTTTGAATTGCTTAGAATGATAGAAGTCTATTATACAGATGATTTTTTTGGAAAGCACTGGTATTTTAAGAGTTGTTTATATACTCTATGGCCCTTTATGATTCGCTAGAGCTAGTATGAGAGGAAAAAGGAAAATTGTGTCTTCTTATTTGTTTATGCACTTTTTTCCAGCCAAATGATTGAAGCAAATCTTGGCCATTCTAGTAGCAAAAAACGGGCAGGATCAATGGTTTCATGTTATCCCTCTTTGTGGTTTAGCATTAGTAATGTTATTTAGTAGACAATTATATGATTGGAATGATATGATAGTGAAAATCAACATTTTTCTTTTTAAAAAAAAAATCTAAAGATTGATTTTTATTGTCGCATTATTAAGTTAGTCTACTAAATAGTATTATTTTAAAATAGATGAAGTATGCCCATATCCTCACACAGGTATGAATAATTTTTTAGGATTCGCCCATTTAACCCGTTTAAACAACCACAAAATCAAAACACCAAAAAATAGATCCACAACCACAAAATCATAACGGTAAAAAATCGAACAGAGTTGAAAAATAGATCCACAACGATTTTCTGCCTTTGGCAAAATCACAGAAGGCTTGAATCTCCATAGAGAGAAAAATTTTAGTGCCTCAATCCGATAGATATCATTTCTAATTCAATCTCTTTTACAAGTTCGACATTAATTTAATGTTATTTCACCAACAACGATTATCTCTTATAAAGTGAAATCAATTGTTCAAATCTCTCACTCCCTTGCCTAATAGTTCTCTAAATAGACCTATCAGCAGCAATCCTCAATACATCACATCAAAAATTGCAAACACCGTCAAACATGATAGATTTCAAGCAAAAGAAAAAAGGGTTAATTACATTTTTATATTTAGGTTTTCACGACTTTATTTTTTTTTACTAAGGTTTCAATTCGTATTACAGATGATATTTATCTTATCGATAAATATCGTTTTAGTACCTCCATTTCCATTTCGTCCGTCAAACTAACGTACTGACACGTGTCCTAACAAAAACATGTCACATGGCCCGGCCACCCCATTTTGGCCTAGGGCCCTGGGCCGAAACCACTCCCATGGCCTCAGGAGATGGCTTAGCCACCAAGCCACCCCCATGGTCATTGGGGGTAGTTTCGGCTACCTTTTTTGTAGGGGTGAAAATGCGGTTGTGGTTAGCAGTTAGTGGCTAAAATTGCTAATCACAACCGCCTAGGCAATTAATAAATTTTATTAACCGCTTAGGCAGTTAATCGCCTGGTTAGCGGTTACCGAATAAATAACCGCCTTGCTTTCAACAAAGCCTGCTACGGCTGTAAATGAGCCGAACTTGAGCGAGCCACCTTTGCTCAAACTCAGCTTGCTTAATTTTTTCTTGAGCTCGAGCCGAACTCAAGATGGGTATTAAAAATTGGGCTCGAGCTCGACTCGCCAAGAAAAAACCTTGTGTGAGCTCGAGCTTAGCTAAAAATTGAGCTGAGTGTGTTATTGAGCCACTGGCTCGCTCGACTCAATTTTTTGTTTTTTATTCCAGTCGTTGGGCTTAGCTAAGTCAATTAGCTAAGAATCAAGGGCATTTTTGTGATTCTCCACGCATTTCCCACGAACAAAGGGGCGTTCAATTTATAGATATTTGAAGGAGTCGTCTTCGTAGCTTTTCTCTATGTGGGACAAACATGTTTTTAACAAAGCATCATAACCTCCCTCCAGTGCAATTCCACCCTCCAAAACCCATAGCATAGGAATTCTCCAAGGCTTGATGAAACAACATTACTGGAAATTATAATTGCTTATTATTTGATGGAGTTTGATTTAACTCAAGCCCAGCAGCACCGCTGGGTTAGAACGTCAGTGTCCCTTTTGGAGGTTCCAATGTTATCACATCAGCAGAAATGCAGAATCTTTATTTCTTGGTTGTGTGTTTAAATGATGGGGATGAAAGTACCAAGGAAATGAGGTCGAAAGTGAAGAAATCTGAGGTGGGTTTTGGAGAAATTAAACAGAGGAAGGAAGAGAGGAACAAGAACAAGGTGAATAGGTAGGAGAAAGAACTCTTCACAGAAAGTGCATTCGTTGAACACAAGTTCACAAGGAAAAGAATATATATATATAACAGTGACAATTATAATTTTTCTAAACAGAAAATTCCTAATAGATAGAAACTAAAATGTAGGGGGTGAAAAGGCGGTTTTAAAGTATGTTTGTGGCTGGAATTCATATCAAAACTGTATAAAGTATGTTACGCGATGTGAGCACTATTGATGACAAAACGAGATTTTGGAATTAAAGCATGTTATGTGTAGTCATTGTTAGGTAGTGGGTTTGTTATGAAGTATTATCAATTAGGTTATTTAGTTCATTAATGTTTTATAGTTGTTTTATTATTTTAATATTGTTGTGTGTGTAGGACTCTTATGTTATGTCTATCTCTTTTATCTTGTTATTTGTTATTTGGGTAGGATTAGATTTTTCTATTTGGGTAGGATTAGATTTATTTATTTTAAATGGAAGTCCTATCTCATGTGGGACTCTATTTTTTATTGTCTTTAAATACTGCATTATTTATGAATAAGGAAAATCAATCAAGTAAATTATTCAAACCTTGTGTTTGTGGAAGTTTGAAAGCTTTTCTAATTGCTCTACCAAAGGAGGTCTACGATTCCTCGAAAATCCTACCGCTAGAATTGTTTTCTTCTTGATTTCCCCACAATTGGGAGGTTAAGAAAGAACGATCCTGGTAAATTTCCAGTTCATAAACCTGTTACGCGTTCAGATTCTCGAGCACATAACCAGGCGACCCACATGAATTTCGATTCTTGCCCCCAATTTTACTCTCTCATAGGTCTCAAGAGGAGCACTAGAGCAGAGAGCATCTCAGCTTGAAGGGGAGTTTCGGTTTTAATTGGAGGGGAGAAGAGGCGAGAGAAAGTGGCGAGGGAGAAAGGAAGAGAGAGAGAGAGAGAGAGAGAGTGATGAGAGGAGGAGATCGATACCTCGACATTTTTCGTCTTGAAATTTGAAGCTTGGTGTCATTCTTGCAGAGAATGAAGCAAGCAGTGGTTGATTAAATAAAATAAAATAAAATAAAATAAGAAGGAAGCAGGGGTGTGGTTATTATATATATATATAAGGCCATATCTAGAGTTTCAAATCGTGGATTGGAGCAAACTTTTTGGCCATTTTTTAAAAATAATTAGGACTTTTTTTGGCCCAATAAGCTAGGCTTTGTTGTTGATGTTAAAAAAAAAAAAAACGACGACATCATTTTACACTTTTAAAGAATATATATATATATATATATATATATATATATATAAGGCCATATCTAGAGTTTCAAATTGCGGATTAGAGCAAATTTTGCAGCGTTGAAAAGCTAACTCAAAGATCTACAAAGTCATGTTTCACGAGATTTTGCTAATTCCGAAGTTTACTAGGTCAAAAGAGCCTGTGTTCACGGGCCGTTTGCAAGACGTCCAAATGGAGTAAGTGCCCGTCCGAACGGACGTGCGCTCGAGCGCACATATCATGGGCTCGAGCACACTCGGGTTTCCAAGGCGCTCAGGGACTCGAAATCCACCTGGAAAAGGGTTTTCAGTCTCCCACTTGAATTGGGGGATTGACCTACGATTTTTTAGGGATTCCTAGGGCTTCTAGGACTTGTTTGCTCCCTATAAATAGGCCTTAACTTTCGAGAGAAATGTGTGCTTAGTTTTAGACATAAATTATCTTCTTGGAGGTTTGACAAGTTGAAGATGAGAAGATCATGACAGGAGGCCATCCCAGTACCAGGATGAGATACTAAATTCGTAATAGGGTGTTGATGTAGCTATTTCCAAGTAATAATGGTTTAATTGTATTTTAATTTGGGTTTTTCTATATTATGCATAATGGTTGTATAACTGTGAGAATTGATCTTAATGTTTATATTCAATCATTATGAATTTTTTGTCTTAAAAAGTTTTTTATATTGATTGAACTCAATCCTTCATATTTTTCTGTGATTATATGAATGATTGTTATACAACAGTTTTAATTGACACATGATCAAGAGGGTTAGGTCATGTCTAGGAAAGACGAATTATACTACACCCTAATTTAGTGTAATTTAGGTAGACAATTCGAACAAATCGAAGATGGGTTATACTATCCCCTTGATTGTGTGTAGCCTATTAAGAAATTAGATAGTCCATACCTAAGAAAGACAGATCATACCGCATCTTGGTGGTGAGGTGGACGGTCCGTGCCAACCGAAGGTGTATTATACTTATTTCTTAAATGATGGTATTTTCTTGACTACTCGAGTGAGACGAGCCCTATATCATGCATAATATGATTTTTCCTTATTAATTTATGATTGACCATTGTTATGCGACTAGTGGTGAAATCAATCCCCTATTCTATCTCTCATCATTTTTTATCTTTATTTTTACTTTTATGTATTTATTTTTAGAAAACAAACTCAAAACAATCTCTTTTAAATTGAGTTATATTAAATCTTAAAAAGCTTGATAACAACACCTAGGCAGTCCTTGAGGTTCGACACCATCAATATAGCTCTATCTTACAATGATTTGTCCTATTGCGAGTGGTAATTTTATTATTGATATATTTTTGCTTTAAAAAGACCGCATCAGTGGCCGAGCCACCTTCAAGGACGAAACCACCCACTTTGTGGCTATTAGGGGTGGTTCAGCCACCTCATTGAGGGGATCAATTATGACAATGTCCCTTCTAAACTGCTAAAGATTGACAATGCCGCCCCAAAGCCTGCAAAAAGACAAAACTACCCTAAATTTTTTCTAATAAGACCAAAAAAAAAGAAAAAGAAAAAAAGAGTTTTGTGCGGACATTATCAACGGGATGATAGTTTAAAGAGAGTATGTAAAATTTAATTTTTCCTATATTTTAATATCGGATGCTTTTGAAAGGTATAACTTACAACAAAGTGCCAGCTTGAGAGGATTGGCTTTCAATATTAAAGTCTAGTCTTAAGATTGGGATCTGGCTTCTGTGCGGATAGAGGGTTAGCAAAGACGCAACTTAACTTTTTCACTCCTTCGATTTCTAGTTCTTCTTGTTGATAATTTTTTTTTTTTTTTTTTTTTTTCCAAAACAAGTCTGCCCCTCTCAAAACTCTTCTTCCCATGAATTAACCTATCCGGTATTTGACAAAGATCTTCCTATCAATAAATGGGATTTAATGTTTGATATAGGCGACAGGATCTCTCTCAAAAATGTTTTTTTTTTTTCCAGGTAATTAACCTTTTCCCCATTAACTATCACGCTTTGTCAATATACTCTCATGAAGTACCACGCTTACTACCCGACCACATTAAACTATCATTTACTTTCCAAAACCCCCTTTCGTCAGTCAACCTCGTTAAATCGAAAGAAATATTCTCTTTTAGACTTTAAATCTCATTAAAAAATAAAAATACTCCCAAATAAAAAATTAAAACAAAAAATGTAAATATATAAAACTTATAAATTAATTAATTATTTTTTTTAAAAAAAAATTGGGGGTGGTTGCTGGTTGGCAGCCACCACCCTTGGGGGAGGGAGTGCCCAACGAGCCAACCCCAGAGGTGGCTGGACCCACGGGGGTGGCGCGCGGCCACCCCCGGCCACCCTGGGGTGACTTGTAAGTTGGTGCTTTTTTGAAAAGGCGAAATTTTAAATGCTAAATTACAATTTTAAAGGCCAAATTGTGATTTTATGAAACACTTAATTGTGTTTTTAAAAATTACGTTTTTAAATCACACATTTTAAAGCCTTATTTTTAAATTGCACTTTTTAAAATCATAAACCCAAACATACCCTAATTAAAAGGGTTTGAATGCCATCAAAACACAAGTTAAATCGTAAAAAAAAATCAACAAATCATATATAGAAATAAGGAATAGAAAACATTGAAGTAGGTGAAAGGGAAGGAGGATGGTGAGAAGAAGAATGAGTGGAGGAAAGGCAAATGAGGAGGAGCTTTCTGAGTATGTCATTACCTTTTGCCTTATATGTGTGAAACCAACGGCATCTTTCACGTTGCTTCTTTCTTTCGTTTTTTTTGTGTGCATTCTTGATTGATTGTTATTATTTAGATCCAAACATAATAGTAACTTAAGAATTTGGGTTGCAACTACTTCATGTTGGTTTTAGCGTTTCAGTAATACTTAAGCGGTAACCAAAAATCAAGCATAATCTCGGCGGTCAAGCTTATAGCATTCCTAATGAACTCTCCATTTATATCTTTTCCTTCAAAGTTGTAGAAAACTCAAAAAAAGCTATTTATCAAGCTCTCTTCTCTTTCCCCATTTTAGGTTTTGTAATATCAAGAGACAAAATATTTCACTAGTTATTATTTGAGAATTTTTTATATGTCCTCTCTCTCATTCTTTGATAGGGATAAAGTTATGATTAGATAGGATAATAGTTGAATTGAAATGCAATTCCAATTCATTAGGATTAGATTATTTAAATTAATATTAATTTATTTAATATTAAGATTAGGTTATTAGCATTAGAGTTTATTTGAATTTGAATATTAGAACTTTAGGCGTTATCACTTTAAGTTTTATCTACTTGTATTTCTATTTAAAAACCATTTGGTTATTAATGAGAATCAGAGAACAAATTAGTCGTATGTATGTCTTTGTGGTTTGTATCTAGCCCCAATCAGACTCACTTGTGGCTTGTCTTCAGCCATAATTGGAGTTCATTATTAATACCATTTCCATTCTCATTTCTACATTCATCCACTATTCATCCCTTTCATAAAAAATTAACTATCAGTCTCCCTCTCTCTCACCTTCAGTCCTCTCCACCTCTCTCTCAAAGGCGTGCATGAACACATGGGTCTGTGACCCTCCGGCCCTCTTGTAATACCTCAGACATAATTTAAGATTAAGTACACTTTAATTATGATTTAAGGATGCTAAGGTTGATTCTCATTTGGAAAAGTGTCAGACCTTGGACTTTTTAGAGATTTTACTATTTCACCGAATGTTCGAAGTAGGATGACAAACATTTGAGTTAAACAATAGTACTGAACGTTCGACCATGGACCACCCGAACAATCGGCCTACAACCCTAGAATCGATAGGGAATAGTACACCGAACATTTGAGCTCAGTACTGAACGTTCGACCATGGATCACCAAACGTTTGATTGTCTGCATTGAGAAAGCAGCATCCTCAGCTTTTCCAACCCGATAAATACGCCACCCCCTTCGCCCTTTCAAGATATTTTGGTTCCTTCCAGTCAGTTTGTTCCTACAGTGAGAGAGAGTTTGTGTGATTTGGAGAGAGAATGAGCTATGTTGGTGCTTTGTTCTTCAAATGAGGTAACTTTCTTAGTCTAACTCGTGTCATTAGTTGTTGTTATCATATTTAGTTTGTTTTCATAAGCATAGCTTGTAGGTTTTAGTATCTAGATGATTTTATTTATTGGCTTTAATATTAGATAAACGATGGATTAGTGGATTAATGATGTTGGACATAGTTTTTTTTTTTTTCTGCATAGATGCATTATTGTGATTTATGATTTTGTTAGGGATCATGTTAAGACCTTAAGACTTGCCTAGAAGTGGTTTTGTTGGTTGTAGGTTCGGAATGGGTTTTCTACCAAACATCAAACGTTCGGTGGTTAGACAGAAAATTTGTTTTGAGCATGTTTAGGTCTAGGATTTGTTTTAGGTCGGGACTAGAATTAATGATAGGTATTTTCTTAGATTTCGAGGTTGTGGAGCCTCAAGAAGATTTTATGGAGGAGCCTTACGACACAAGTGACTACAAACTCACATGAATACTTATTGTTACTTTTCCCGCATAGCATGATTATTTTATGTATACTAAACATGCATCTTTACAACTCTCAGTAAATACATTTTAGATTAATGTGAACTCTATTTTGTGAAAATGTATGTTGACTAAGCAAGATAATGAAAATGGTGAGATTTGTGAGAGCATGCATGTAAAAGATAGACAAGATCTATTGCATCGTATAACATGATACATCGGTACGTACGGATAACGGCCATAGGCTTACTATACAAGTTAACTCTATGGTCAAATGTGTGTGTGCTTATATGGGCATTGGATTTAATGGTTGTTTGTGATCGGCGTATCCATGTTTGATTGGCAGGTCACTATAGGACGTACATTATTAATAGCGTGGACCACCCGAGGCCGGACTCGGTTGGGCTACTATTGTTATAAATGGTAGAGTGCAATATTTGGGGCACCGGTATTGTATTATAAGTCATTTAGGATAGCGTCAACCCTGTTGAGAATGTGTATATCTTAGGTAGACCATATGGAGTTGAATTATGACATGTATTATAGGTCATTTGGGATAATGCCAACCCTGCTGAGAATTGGTAATATCTCTCGTAGACCATATGGAGTTGAACTATGGCATGATTCTCATATTACCGCATGTACTATATCTATATTGCTTCTATAATAAACTGTGACCTTATAATGCTGCATGTGATTTATAAACAACTGAATTCACTATGTAATGATGTGTTCGTCATGTGCATTTATACTCACTAAATCGTTGGACTTACTCTTGTACCCTTTCCACCTATATGTATATTTGTACTGTTATAAATAATTTAGCAGAAGATGGACACTGGAAAACATTTGGTTATTGTGAATGACTTGATCTAGTTGACGCTTGGGGACTTATTGCGAGATTAGGCAGTTGCTCATGGTAATTAGTACTTTTGGGTGATATTGTAGACTGAAGATTTTTTAGGTATGCTTGTATATTAAGGTATAATATGAATCCCTTATAACGATGATATGTATAGTATGATTTCAGTTAATGAGATGATTCTTAGTAGATGCTCTAGTTGTAATGATTAATGTTGATAGAATCATAATATTTTCACTGCTTAGCATTCTCTTTTTAAGGAGTAGAGATCTCTAAGTCGTATTTATTGTGGAATGGGATTAGGAGGTGAATCGTGAAGTTAATTAATTACTCGGGGCGTTATACCTCTTGCTCCTCACCAAGATGCTCGCCATGAATATTTTCGACATCCTTTCGAGGGCCTTGGGGACGTACCCATGTGGCCCGTCGATGAGAATCGCTCCCAACGGGGACCTTGGGATTTTGTTCCTTGAGTGAGTTCCAGCATGTCAGAGACTTTGGTGGAGTACGATGTGCTTCAATCCTCACGTGGGACTGTTCAAACATGGATACTAAGAACTCGTTCTCATCCAAGTAGACCGTGCGGGCGTTGAAGTTGAGCACGTGCTAGAGGAGGGACTCATAGGTGACACCGAAGACAACAAAGTTGCACTTGGGAGAGCAATGGAAGAGAGCAGCGGATATGGAGGACTGGAGGAGAATGAAAAAAGAATAGTGAACTATAGTAGAGAAAAATGCATAAAGTTTAATGTTTGGTTCCTTTGAAAAGTGACTCTCCAAAATAGAAAAAATAAAATTCTCTTCAAATTTAGCTAAAGTTTGAGGAGCTCACTAGGAATGTTCTTACATATTCTATTTTAGTACATAGGTAGTCTTGTCTCCTCCTGGATTGTCAAAGACTAGCCAACCACCTTGGCCCAATCTTGATTTGTTTTTGGAACTATTTTTCTATCAAGAATACAAATTATCAATTTAAAAGTTACAACATCAACGACACGATTTCTTCTTTGATAATTTCTTATCAATCAAGCAGAGGATTTACAAAAAAAAAAAAAAAAAACTCTTGCATAAAATAATTAAGGAGAAACTTCACTTTATACCCCTTAACTATCGTGCGTTTTGAGAAGACCTTTCCAAAATTTCAAAAACTCTCAATTTAACTCACTGAACTTTCAATTTGATTCAATTGACCCTCCCTCCGTCAGATTTTAGGCGTTAAAAGTGAAAAATGACCTTTATATCCCTTGCTTTTTAAAAAAATTTCAAAATTACCCTTAATTTCAAATAAAAAATAATAATAAAGTTATTAATTTTTTTTTTTTGGACCACATTGGGTCACCTTGTAACCTAGGTGGATCTCGGCTAGAGACCTATGTTGGGTCACGGCCAGACCCGAGTGGGTATCCTGACACACTTTGGGTCGCGGCAATGACTTGTGTGGGTCAGGCCGCGACCTAGCGGTTAGCGAACCCATGTCGGGTTGCGGCTAGACCCAGCCATGGCTTTAGTGACCTATTGTGGGTCTTTGGCCGAGACACAGCGTGGGTCACGGGCGTGGGTTTGGCCTGACCCAACGTGGGTCACAGCTTGACCCACGGGTCATAAGGTTGGGACCCTTTTTTTTTTTTTTTTTGTTCTTTATTCTTAAAAAAAAGTAAAAATCGAAGCGTATTTTGGTCTTTTTAGGCATTTACGTTAGGGGTTAACGGCTGAATCTGATGGAGGGGGGTCAATTGAATCAAATTGAACGTTCAGGGGGTTCAATTGAGAATTTTTGAAATTTGGGGGATCTTCTCAAAATGTACGGTAGTTTAGAGGTCTAAAGAGAAGTTTCTCTAATAATTAAATAAAAAAGAAACATGAAGATATTTGAGCCTTGACTAGTAGGTAAAGATTGATCTAAACTTAGGGATAAGTCACAATCTCCAGTCTTTAGTACAATCACAATCTTCACTGTCAAGGTATACCAAACTACTTAAGTAAACAAAAGAAAGACATAAGCTTCATAATAGAATTTACTTGAGAAAAAATTGAACCTATTCCAACTATCATTAGAATTTTCTGAAAAAAGTGATTTTTGTCAAAACCAAAAACAACCTTCAGATGGTACTGTACAGTTAGTCACAATAACATTAAGTCCTTAAAAAAAAAAAAAAAACATTAAGTGCAAACATTGTTTCACAAATTATCATAATTCAATTAAATGGATTGGTTGTTAAAGCTATCTTATGGGCAGATAAATTGATTAAGCATTGTCTTGTGCTATACTAAAGATTGAGGAAAGCCTCTGGCTTGATATTCTTTCAAAATTCTGCAACTGTCACAACTCTCACACGTCTCTTTCTAAGCGATTTCATCAACCGAACAATAATTGGAACCAACACCCAACACAGGAAGATTTGATCATTACTTCGCAGGAACAATTAATTATTGCTAAAATCCACTTGATCATTATAGTATTCTGAATTTTAAATTATAGTACCCAAAATTGAATATTAGGCAAACCCAGTATTATCAAGTAACATATTTCTTTCTGTTAGTTCTTGTAGTTTGGCGAATTTAGTGATAAAAAGGAAGTTTGAAAGCACCAAGTTCCAGTGGCCAAGGCTGTCCGGACAACTAGATAGCCTATCCAGACAACAATTCCAGCAACCAGAATTCACTGTCAAGGCTGTCTGGACAACAATTCCAAAAACTCAGATTTGAGTTCTTCGCAAGTTGCTATTCGGACATGCACTTACCCTGTCCGAACACCCCCTACGTTTTATGCCCAAAACCTGTTTTTAAGTGGGCCCAGGTCTAAGGTTTTGTAGAAGTTATAAATACATATTTATATAAGAGAGGCACAAATTTTAGAACCGTAGAGTTCGTGAGAGAGGCTGTGCTTGAGTGATTATTTGTTGTATGCCAAATTGATTCCTCTTAGAGGATTTTGTTAGTTTTGATTGTGCACTTCATTGAGAAGTCTATTGAAATGATATGATAAAGGAAAATCACGTTGAGAAGATTGTGAGCGAGGAGACGAGTTGGAGGCTTGTCGATCTTACAAAGTCAAGGGCTTGCATAGGGTTGTAAGTATTCCTAGTGTCTGCAATCTCTACATAATCTTTTGATAGTGATTTCCTGGGTTTGGCTGCCCCGAAGAGGTTTTACTTTTAGAACGTTTTCTAAAAGGTTTCTTCTTCGTCACCAAAATCCTTGTGTTTGATTTTTCATATTTTGGTGATTGTTTGCGTATTGAATAATATATGTTAATTCCGCATAAACTGTGATATTTCCATGTTAAGCGTATTTCAATTGGTATCGGAGCAGGTTCACTCTGTGAAGGATTAAATTCCTAAGTGTGATCTTTGTTTCTTGTTTAAGATGTCTCAAACCCTTAACACTGTGCCGAATTTTAATGGATCAAATTATGGCTATTGGAAGTCACGTATGAGATTTTTCTTCAAATCGATAGACGTTTGGTCTATCATTGAATCTGGATTTAAAGCTCCAGATAAGCCGATAGCCGAATGGTCTAATGTTTAAAAACAAACTCGTATGGCTAATGACAAAGCTATGAATGCTCTACGCTTGTCAATTTCACAAACTCAGTTCTCTAGAATTTCAAATTGTGATAGTGCCAAAGATGCATGGGAGATCCTAGAAACTACTTATGAAGGAACGAATCTTGTTAAAGCTTCAAACTTCAAATGTTAGTTTCTCAGTTTGAGGAAATTAAAATGTTAGAGGATGAGATGTTCAATGATTTTTTTGGTAAGCTTAGTGAAATTAGAAATTCCATAATAAACCTAGAAAAGAAAATTTCTAACACTATGCTGATTAGAAAGGTCATGAGATCACTCATTGATAGATTCAGAATGAAGGTAACTGCTATTAAGTCATGTACTGATCTTAATACCATGAGGATAGAAGAGTTAGTTGGTGCTTTTCAAACTTACGAGTTTTCCTTATCTCAACCTAGGAAAAATAAGGATATTGCCCTTAGAACTCTTAGGAAAAACTCTGATGAGTTATCTGATGAGGAATCACCAGATGATAAGGAACTTGCCTTGATAGCTATAAGGTATTTTAAGAATGAACGTAGAATTTCCAAAAGATTTGGAAAACAAAAAGAGGGTACTCAAGATAGAAATGAAAGAGACCCACGTGGTCTAAATGTTATGAGTGCTCTGGCTATGGTCATGTTAGTAAGGATTGTGCTAGCCTCAAGAGTAATAAGGCAAAAGATCAAAAAGCCTTTAATATTAACTTGAGTGACACTGATGAGGAAAAAAATCCTAATTAAATGGCATTTGTTGCATCCTATGATTCTGATGATTCTAAACAATCAGATGTTCAGTCTGCCTCTGATAATGAATCAAATAGGGTTAGTGATCTTCAAAACTCCTTTGACAATTTGATGGAAAAGTTTTCTATGCTTAGATAAACTTGAAAATTGTTAAGAATTTTAAGAATGTTGAGCTTGAAAGGGATAATTTGTTGAAATCTTTGAGTGATTCACATGCTGTTTGCAATACTCTTAAATATGAAAATCATGTGTTAATTGTTAAAAATAAATCCCTTCAAAATGATCTGATTGCATCTAGAAATCACTTGAGTAAATTCTCTAGTGAAAAGCTTGATAAAATGTTGCATATTCAAAAGCATTGTAGTGACAGATCTGGCTTAGGATTTGATAAAACTGCTTCTTTGTCTTCTAAGCATGCTTCTACTTCGAAGGCTGTTTTTGTTAAACTAGTTTTCTTTTTCTTTTTCCATGTTGCTTTTTTATGAACTATTAAAATGTTGTAAGGATCTCCTTGAATGTTGTTCTTTTTTATGTGTTAAATACTTTGAAGTGTTGTGGTGTTAAAAAAAAGTGTGTTAAATAATTTAAATACTTTAAAAAAAGAAAAAAAGAAAATGATAGATATCACTTTTTATTACCTATAAGTACAAAATAAAGAAAATGTTGACGTTTTGTTACATAAACCATTACAAAATAATTTTTACTTGTGAAAGCTAACATTAACCATTTTTATATAAAAATGTTGGTATAAAATGGAAAAAAAAAAATCATTACCAACCTTAGGCCTTTATTGAAAAACTTGTAATGATTTCACGTAAAATGACCTATATTTGGTGCCACATAATGATTTTTTTTTTGAAAAAATATAAAATGCCCCTCAAACTACCAGCCATTTGCATTTTAGCCCCCCAATGTTTAAAATGTAATAAAGTAACTCCTCAAACTACCAACTAGTTACAATTTGGCTACTCCGTTAGTTAACACCGTCAAAATGGATGGAAAATGCAAAACGACATCGTTTTGTTGAGGTTAAGTTACTAAAATACCCTTTTAAAAAAAAATCAAATTAAAAACAAATTCAACTAAACTTGCCGTTTAGGGTTTCGAAAAAGACCCCTTGCAACACTACAACATGACAACAATAGTTTGAAATCAACTAGACAACCCACGTCCAATAGTTACAACCACGTCCAACAACTACAACCCTCGTCCAACAGTTTTTCACGTGAGAAAAATATCAGTTTCCTTGGGTCGGCTTGAAAAAGATCAGTTTTTTACATTCAATTTGTTTCTTTCAAGATTTCAGTTCGTCACGCCGTCGGATTTCAGTATATTTCAGCAAACAAAAGAGCCCCTTCCAACAGTTTTTAGTTTGTCATGCCGTTTTTAGTTCGTCACTTCACTTCGCCTCACCTGCAATTTGTTTAGCCAACTCATTAAATTCACAAAAAACATATAGATCGTGGGGGAAAAGACGTCTTCCTTTCAAGATTTCGGCCACTAAAGGTTTAACACTAAATTTAATTGAGTTTTCCTATTTTTAAGGTTTGTGGAGTTCTCTTTCTCGATGGGTTTAGGTTCTCTTTATTGATGTTTTGATTTGGGTGAAGGGAAATTGATTTTATGGTGAAAGGAAAATTGTATGGGTCCCTTTGTTTTTTTTGTATATTTTTTTGCTTGTCTGCTTATTGGGGATTTTGGTTTCATTGAATAATATTTGTAGTTTCTGGTTGATGGGTTTATTGTCTGCTTATTGTCTGATGGGTTTTACGCATAGGGGTTGATGGGTTCTGTGGATTTTATATGCTTTGGGTATAGTTTTTTCCCTTTTTTTCTGTGGTCCCCTACGTAAAGTATGATATTGACATTCAAAGTAAATGGTTTCTATTTTGAGTCCAAGCCAATATCTCTAAAATTATCGTCATACAACATTGCTTCTCAATAACGATGAAAATGATGCACATGCTTGGTTGTTGAGACAATAAATGTGTCAAATTTTCTCAAAAGCATTATGAGAGCCCACATCTATAATATTCTACCAAGTCAATTATGTCTTTGACTCTTCCGCCGCATCCCATTTCATACAGTATTAGAGTATTTAGAAAAAGTGCAACAGTGGAACTGTGAACAGAACATCTGGAGTATTTTGGGAATTCGAATTCTCCGTTCAATTATAATGAAATAGTATTTTTATCTTTTTAAAAAATAAAAAGACAAAAATACCTATTTATTATAATTAATTGGATATTTTTCGATTCAAAATAAACCGAAGAGAATTCTATGCGACGGACTAGGATGTTTTTAATTAGGTGATTTAGGATATTTTCAAGGTACGCTAGCTGATTTGGAAGACATTTGAGAAGGTGCTCCTTTCCATTTTCCTTCTTTCATTCTCGATTGTTTTTCACTTCTCTTTTCGTTTTTTGTTGCTGGAAAAAAGTTGCGACCACTGACCATAGCGGACATGACTAATTTCACACAGAAGTATTGAAATGACTTTTTTTTCCAGAGTGACGCTTTCATTTTATATGTGTTGGAAACAAAATTAGATCTTAAAAGAATTCTTTTGCTAAAAGAATTTATATATATATATGCTTTTTCGATTAAGAGAGCTTTTCAGTGATGCTTGTGATCTGTCCATTCTTAAGCCAACATAACAAATTAAATAATATTGTTGTGAACGTTCTCAATCAAGGTAATTAGATGAATTAGTTTTCTTGTCAATCCACTTTCATTGGTTTTCTTGAATTTGATTAGATGAATTAGCTTTATAAAATTTTGGTTATGTTTGTTTTAAAAAAATTAAATAACTACTTTATTTCTTAAAACCCATCAATTCATTTACTAAAACTCCCTTTGTGCATGTCATCAGACACCATCAAAATTTAGCGACTTCATAAAGAGCAGACAATGAATATAGATGTCCCTCTTTGCCAATTATAATACATATGATGTATTTCTCGAATCTAGATGTGTGTGTGTGTCCTGTGCCCATTTGTATTCTATTTAGAATAATCCCAACAGGATTTGACCTTAAGAAGATGTTGAACAAGTGTCAAGGAGAAATGTTTTAAGACAATCTTTTTTGGCCTTTCCATCACATGTATGTGACTTAACATTGTAAACTACAAACCCAAATTATTTAATGGGAAAAATTTACTTTACCCCACTGAAGTTTCAGGAGTTTTTCAATTTGAACCCCAAAGTTTAAAAAGTGGCAATATACCCCCCCAATGTTTCAAAAATTTTCAATTTAAACCTTCCGTTAATAATTTCCGTTAAATTGGACGAAAATCTCTAAAATTACATAATTACCCTCAGGCTTTTTTTTAAAAAAAATTTCCGTCCAATTTAACGGAAATTGTAACGGAAAGTTTAAATTGAAAATTTTTGAAACATTGGGGGGGTACATTGCCACTTTTTAAACTTCGGGGTTCAAATTGAAAAA
This sequence comes from Corylus avellana, assembly GCF_965113065.1. Classification (NCBI taxonomy): domain Eukaryota; kingdom Viridiplantae; phylum Streptophyta; class Magnoliopsida; order Fagales; family Betulaceae; genus Corylus; species Corylus avellana. The sequence goes on from NC_142499.1 coordinate 14,523,149, forward strand.
CTCCTAAAACTTCAGGGGGTAAAGTGGATTCTCCCCTTATTTAATGCATGTGTAGAGAAGAGATATTTTTTTGTGGAACTAAACAGAAAAGAAAAATGTGGATGCAAGAAAACCAAAGAAAGTGGTAATGAGAACATGAGAGGCGACCATTTGTTTGAAGGATAAAAAGTAAGCTAGGTAGTACCATCAATCGCGCACATATAACAACATGCACAGGGCTAACTGATGACCATGATGGATGGTGGGGCTTTCTCTACATGTAAGACCTGAACTGTCAATAATGAATCTAATGTGCATTTGACCGTTTAATTATTGAATCTATTGGCTGCATGTGCAAGCTATACTAAAAACAACATATCTTATCATACATGTGAAATAGTAATTACTGATTAACTTTAATTAATTAATTAATTAATATGTACTTAATATTTACTTAAGCTTGATTTGTTTAATATTTTATTGATTTGTTAATTTTCTTTATTTCTTTTATTGTTTAGGATGACTACACGAGAGTTTGTATTTGAGGTCCATTACGGTGGTAAGATTAATAGGGGGTTTATGTGCGCATATGTGGGGGGTGAGTAGATGTGTATGATGAGAAGTTTGATGAGGACAAGTTGTCATTTTTTTAGATTGAGGGTATAGTAAAAAAGTATGGATACAAGTTAGGGGATCTAGTGTATTACATACAACCAGGTTGTAGTATCCAAAGTGGTTTGAAATTAATTTCATCAGACTATAATGTGTTGGAAATGGTTGTTGCACATGTAAGGGTACCAGTCATTACGTTGTACCTTGTTTCATTTGATGAGCCTACAATTAATGATGATGAATATAAAGATGATAATGATGATAATGATGGTGAATATGGTGAAAACAGTAGGATTGATCAAGATGATCCTTATTGGGAAGAAATGTTAGAACCAGACATGTTTGATGAAGATAACAACCTTCATGTGCCATCCATGGAAGGGGGCAATGTTGAGGAGCGTGGTGTTGAGGGTGATGAGGATGGTAATGAGTGTGAGGATGGGGAGGAGGATAATGATGAGGAGGAGGAGAGTGATGAGGAGGCAGAGGGTGATAATCAAAATGCAAATGCAGAGAGATCAATAATACAAGTTAGTGGAAGGGGTCAATGCTATGGTGATGAGGTTGATGATGATGATGCAAACTCAGACATGGCACAAAGTGACATTCTTATATCTCCTCCCGAAAGTGATGGGGAGAATGAGGTTTCATCTCTTGCCACATGTGTAACTAGACGAATAGAATTTCAACAAACTGACATGTACAATCAACAGTTGAGTAATGGGCAGAGATTTCCTTCAATCAAAGTCTTTAGAGAAGGTATTAGAGAGAACAATTTAAGAAATGGGAAGGATATAAGGTTTAAAAAGAATTATCTATCCAAATGTATTGTGGTATGCAGGCATCCAGGTTGTAGGTATCGGGTTTACGATTGTAAATGTAAGGTTGAGGAGTTATTTGAAATTATATCAATACAGGCCAAACACACTTGTACAAGGAAGCATAGGAATTCGACTGTGAAATCATCCTGGATTGCTGTTAAACTGATTGACAAGTTTAGAGCACAACCTAACATGTTGTTGAAGGCAATTCTTGGGGAAGTTAAAGATAAGTGGGGTGTTGATGTTAAAAGTTGGCAGATGTATAGTGCTAGAAGAATTGCAAAGGAAATGATTCAGGGCAAAGTAAAGCTTCAATACAATAGGCTTTAGGATTATTGTGAAACAATTAGACAAACGAACCGGAGTAGTTGTGTGATGATGAAGGTTGATAGACCTTTAACTGACCACCCAGCATGTTTCCATAGGTTGTATTTCTTTTTGGCTGCCATGAAGAAAAGTTTTCGAGCTGGTTGTAGGCCTATTATTGGGTTAGATGGATGTTTTTTGAAAAGGACTTATAAGAGACAGCATTTGTCTGCCATTTCGAGGGATGGCAATAATAACATGTACCCAGTGGCACTTGCAGTTGTTGAGGCAGAAACCAAAGACAGTTGGATATGGTTTCTTGAGACTTTGCTATCAGATCTTGGCACCCCCTGCACAAGGATGGACATCTATTTCTGACCGTCAAAAGGTAACTATATTTTAAGTTCATTATGTTTCTTTGTTTTTGATTTTCGTTGTTTTCATCAAAAGATAACCAATTTTTGTTTATTATTGTGACCAATTGTAGGGGTTCAACCAGCTTTTGATGTGGTGCTTCCCGGAGGTGACCACCGGTTTTGTTTTGTATGCGAACTACAGAGACATAGGTCATCGTGGTCTCGCATTGAAGGACAAGTTATGGGCTGCGGCTGCAACATACACTGAAGCTAATTTCCATAAGGAAATGGATGAATTGAAGCTTATAAGTCAAGATGCATACAACTATTTGTCAAAGATCGACCCAAGATCATGGACCAGGCCTTGGTTCAATACATTCCCTAAGTGTGATCTACTTGTGAACAACCTGTGCGAGTGCTTCAATGCTTACATTCTGAAGGCGCGTGACCTGCCAATCATATCTATGCTGGAAATGATAAGGAAGAAGTTGATGAAGAGATATCAAACAAAGAGGGATGACATCCGCACTATGGCTGGTAGGCTTTGTCCAAGGGTTGTTGCAAAATTGGACGAAATTGGACAGGTTGCTGGGCATTGCTACAACACATATGCTGGGGATGGGTTATATGAAGTGACACACAATAACAAACAGTATATTGTAAATTTGTTGAGGAGAACTTGTGGCTGTAGATAGTGGGACTTGATAGGAATCCCATGTGCACATGCAATGTCTGCAATTTAGTTTTTTAATGCAGACCCCGAAGATTATGTAGATGATTGGTATACTGTTAAGATGTATTAAAAAGTCTATGATGAAATTGTTTATCCAATGCCTGAAGAGGACCAATGGGTGAAGACAAATTACGACCATGTGGATCCCCCCCCCCCCCCCCCCTTACGTAGAATAACTAGGGAGGCCCAAGAAATTAAGGACAAGGGGTCCAGAAGAGCCTGTTAATCAATACCGTATGAGGAATGGTGGAGTTAGGATGAGATACTCCAAATGCAGAGGGATTGGACACAATAGCAGAACATGTCCACAGAACATAAGAAAGGCAGTGAATTATAGGGGAGAAAACAGTAGTGCAAGACAACATGAGGTAAGCTACTATTGGAGCTTTGTTATGTTTTTGTTCCTCTTTGTTTTTTTTGGTTATAATATGTTAATGTGTAACAATTTTGTTATCATAGGTACAAGATGGTAGTGGTCCAAGTTTACATGGTCAAGCCCCAACTCCCCAGCCAACCACTGATGCTGAAATAGTAAGTTCCAAACTGTTTGTCATGACCCATTGCCATAACTTCATTTCATTCGATTTACCAAGTTTACATCATCTTTACAGATTTCGCAAGCTACTAATGTATCTTTTAGAGGTAGAGGGAGTAATAGGGGTAGAGGTCTTCAACCTACCCTAGAATGGTCTACTGGATTGCAAAGAGGTGGATTAAGGACTAGGGGAGGGCATACTCGACTGCATAGAGGTGGACCAAGGACTAGAGGTGGAGATGGAGGTCAATTTCAGGGTATAGTTCACACAGTCAGATTGTATGGGCCTCTTCAATATCAAACACCGCAGTCTCAGAGCAATGCTAGTGTGAGCAATGCTAGTGCTACTGTGAGTACTTCATACACTAAGCGTTTATTTTATTTTATTTTCTTTTGAATTTAATGGTTGGTTAATGTGAGCACACACTTGTTGACGCAGGAACATGGGACATCGCAACCAGAAGGGTCTGCTCAACCAATTGGATCTTCTCAGCCTCCTCAACCACAATTGGGGCTAACTACTGCATATACATCAACGGCTGCCAGAAGAGGTAAAACTATTGTACCAACCGTGGATATGGCAATTGCAGTAATGGAGGCTAGCAAGAAAAAAAGGAAGAAGCCGGATTGGCAACAATATTAGATCCAAAGAAAGGGATTGTGAGAACAACAATTTGTCATGTTCGATGTGTAATATATATGGTTAATGGTAGACACATTTACCTTGTGGAAGCAACAATTGGTTATTTTGGATGTGCTAAAAGACAGTAAAGAACAATCTTTATATATATATCGTCGTATAATAAAAATCTCGCAAATATAAGGGAGGGAGAGACTAGAAGAATAAAACATGTTTTGCTCTATCTCTAATTGGAAATCACAGAATGCCAACAATTCCCATTGCAAATCAAAGGAGACGTTTTAGTAGCAAATAGAGGGTTGCTTTGTTTGATGGAAGAAAATATCACAGAAGAAAAGAGACGTTTGTTGTTTGGTCAAACAGCGTGAGTTTTTGAGTTAAAAAGGCATAGATTAAATTTGAGCCGTCCAAAATCTTAACAGCATATATGCAGTAGTTTTCACTGCAATCCCATAACATATATTTATTTTTTTTCTCATATGCCTTTTAATTGTGTGTTTTTTTTTCTTTTTTTTTTTCCTGTTTGAAAAATAGATAACAAGTCCAAATTCAATACCATACAATCCCATAATATATATTTTGAATCAAAAATTTATTCAAATACAATCTCAATTGCTCCCAATAAATTACAATTCCTCACAAAATACAGGTCTTATAATTACATTCAAAACTCGCACTCTAAAACCAAACCTCAAAATACAAGCCACTCTCACTATAAAAATAAAAATATGCCTTTTAATTACTGCATCTTTTTTTGATTTCTGCAATCATCAAACCAAAAGGATCAAAGCAATTTTCATAGACCCAAGAATCCAAGGAAATAGTATACAACCAAAGCCATAAAGCTTGGATTATTAATCATGCATACAATCACCCATGCAGCCACCAAGAGTTTTATTGCTAATGGAACTTGCAGAAACAAATAACAGGGTACTCTTGCTGGATTCAACATTGGGTAGGTAGATGTTGAACACAGTTTTCACTTTCAACTTTTTCTTCACGGGTTTGACAGTCTTCATTGCTGGGTGATATCTTGGAGCCGTCATAAATCCAATTCCTCCTTCATTCAAGCACCTCTTCAACCCTTGAGTCAACAAAAAGAACAAGAAACTAAATTAGTATAGGCATAAATCGTTTGTTCAGAAGTTTGGTACTCTTTTCATATTCCATAAGTTGAGCCAAACACAAATCGGCATTGCATTTCCTTTTTCTTGTTCGCTGCTACATGTATTGTGTTGTTAAGGCAACAAAATATGAAGAAATGGGCCTTGGCTTAGAATGCTTAACCAATCATGTTCTGAAAATCAGAAGTAAAGACACTAACACACCTTAACAACAATATGACAACAATCACCCCAAAGTCCCATTCAGCCACCAACACAACAAAATAACAAAAGGCCCAGATTCCCGAACAGAAACCCTAATTCTAAAGCGAAAAAAAAATCCCACAAATCATCACAATTTCAAGCTTCAATCCAATGGATATAACGAAAATCATAAGAAAATGTTAGAGATATACCTCACTACAACACTTGGCCAAAACCCCTCTTCTTCTTCTTCTTCTAGAGCTCTCTCGGGTTCTCTCACTTTAAAACCAAACCTAAAAATACAAGACCTTCTTCTTATAATTTGTACAAATTACAAGTCTTCTTGTCTGCCGCCCGTGGGGGGAATATTGTTTATATTTGCCGGATCGAAGGAGCAAAGCCACTAGCGGTGTGAGAGAGAGATCGAGAGCTGCATGCCGAAGTACTGAGGGAGAGAGAACTGAGTGAGAGAGAGAGAGAGAGAGAGAGAGAGAGCTGGGTGAAAATTAATTTGCAGATCTGCAAGCAAAAATTAAAATCGGACAAATTAACTAAAAAAAAAAAACCTTAAAAATCGGCAAGAACGAATGGCAGATCGGAAAGTTAGAGAGCGAGAGAGAGTACCCGACAATTTAAGAAGAAAAAATAGGGCACTTGGTATCAAGGCATGGGAGGAGATGGAGAGGGCACTCCTCAAAGGACAGGGAAACTCATCTCAGGTGCAGTGGAGGCGATGGAGAATGCCTTATGCGGATTGGGTAAATAATAGTCAATTACTTTATTTTTTTGGGGCCTTGGCTGGAAAGTGCCCCTAATTTGGGGCGCTTGTAGGAATTTGGGGAGCTTGGATGCAAAGTGCCCCTATAATTTGGGGGTGCTTGGCTAGAAAGCGCCCATAATATATTAAATTGGGGTGCTTGTCTCGCAAGCGCCCCTAATATATTAAATTGGGGTGTGCTTTGCTAGAACGCCCATTATTATTGGAGGCATTTTATTGGGCAAGCGTCTCTAATTTTTTTTAGGGTCGTTCGCATTGTAAAACGCCCCCATATGAAGGTGTTTAATTAAAACGCCCCTATATCAAGCGTTAGTAAATATGGTTTTTTTTTGTAGCGTCAGCTATTTGGGCATTGAACTGTGACACAGGAAGCATAGATTCTTCGTCAACCCAGATAAAATAATCACACAACCATGATCACCTTCGTTCTGCATATTTCATAAATGAGAATTAGTCACCAATTGTTCGTTCTATATATTTAAAGAACCTGAATAAAACATCCAGCTTCTAAACTCAAAAACTAGGACAATACCTATCTATAATCTTTATGGAAAAAATAAAGGTTCCCCTATTCTAAGATGTAAACAACAAATTTACATTTTGCTCCTCATATACTATCCTTCCATGCACCACAAAAACTTAAAGTTAAAGTTTCAAGTAAACAGGGATAAGGATGAACTCGGTTGGTTAAGGACAATCACACACCAATGAAAAAACTTCATAAGATACAGTGGGTGACAGAAACTGAATAAATGTTGACCTATTAAGAATTTATGCATAAAGCCCCCATTGCAACTCCCTCGTAGCCGCCATTGAATATTTTTCTTAATTTTGATGTACTGTTGGATAAAATAAGAAAAGCACATGTGAAACATGATATGGTCCTGAGAAAATCCAATTTCACTTCTATGCTTTATCATTCTCCCTTTTTTTGGTTAAAAATATAAACTGGAAAAAAAAATGAAAATATTTGCTTTTAGTGTTGAATATTGACAATGAAGAGGAGGGAAGGATCACAATAAATGTAATCTAAAAGTCTATGAACTAAATTGACAAAATCAAACTTTATACGGTCAAAATTGACAACAAACCTACTAAAAAAAAAAAAAAAATCCCCTCTAAAATACACTAATTGAATGTTCTCAATCTCATTTAAAAGAGAGTACAAAAAACTCTTTAAGAAATGTGAAAACAAAACAAAATGGCTATGCTTAGGAATGCAATTTCACTTCTATCTTCTATCATTCTCGACAACAAAACCAGACAAGTGAGGTGGAATAAACTTCAAATTTAATGTAAGCATTGAAAAATTGTTCCTACATTACACATGAAGAATAAATAAATAAATACATGAAAAAATAGTAACTTCTTCCTTCTTTTTCATCTTGTTGGGGTTCTAAGAAGATTGGGATTTGACAAATGACTATTCTTTTATGCAATGGGACTCTTAGCACACGACGGAGTACCCAAAATAATAATAATAATAATAATGACTTATCTTTTTGATAAACCCTTTTTTTTTTTTGGTAAGAATTTGATCAACTGATTGGAGTGTTCCATCAGATGCTGAGACCATTTTTCTACTTCTTTGAATTTTTCGTCAACTAATTGGACTTTTAATCCTTCTTATTTGACTTATCTTTTTAATTTACTTTTTTTTTTTTTTGGCAAGTATTTGATCAACTGATTGGAGTGTACCATCAGATGCTGAAATCATTTATCTTCTTGATTGGAGTGTACGAACTCAGAGTTCTATTCCCATATCAATATCCTCTCCAATCTCTCCCATAGCATTATGGCTGAAGATTTGAGGTTTTCGGCCATCCCCCAAAAATCACCAAATCAAAACTCCTCTCGAAACCCAGTTGGTTTGACAACCCAGAACATTTCGATTCAACCACAAAACCTCCAAAATCAAACCGCAAAATTTGCAATCATTTAATCAACTACAACTGAACAAGAACACCTAATCAACCCTTCAATCACCGAAACAAATACCCAAATTGATTTTAGCATCATCAACCACAATCACCCGAAATCAATATGAAACATAGACCGAAATAACGAATCTAAATCACAACACATGTCAATATAAGACCTACAAAGAAATAAGTATCAAATCACAAAACACATCAAATGAAACCCTATCTTCTTCCAAAACAAACCGAGAGATGAGAGATAGAAATACAAAGAGGGAAAAATGAAAACAGAAACAGAGAGATGAGAGATAGAAATACAGAGAGAGGGCGAGAGTTGAGAGATAGAAGAGACGGATAGAGAGATACCTGGAATTGAGAGACTGAACGGCCGCGATTCACAAACAAACCCTAAGAAACTTATTTCGTAAAACCCCTAATTTTTAAAACCGTCGTTGATGAGCTGTGAGCTGGAAAGGAGAATGTTTTGAGCTGGAAGTGATGAACTGGAATGAAGAAGACGAAGAAAACGAAGTGAGAAAGTGAGAAACAGTATGGACGGAAGTATGATATGTTGTCGTGCAATAGATTTTTTTGAAAGCAAAATGACAACGTTTAGTTGGATTTGTTTTTAATTTGATTTTTTTTTAAAAAAAGGGTATTTTAGTAACTTAACCTCAACAAAACGACGTCATTTTCCATTTTCCATCCATTTTGACGGTGTTAACTAACAGAGTGGCCGAATTGCAACTAGTTGGTAGTTTGGGGCTACTTTATTATATTTTGAACATTGGGGGGCTAAATTACAAATGACTGGTAGTTTAGGGGGCCATTTTATATTTTATATTTTTTTTTTCAGCCTATATTAAAAAAAATCATTACATGTCCTTTATTGTCATTTTTGCAACTAAAAGCACTTTTTTCGTTTTGTTACCAAACATCAGTAACATCAAAAAAGTACTTAAGACATGCAGTTACTAAACATGTAAACAGTTTTTCAGTAATAGCACTTTTGACAAAAGCTTACAGGCAAAAACTTTATTTTCCACCACAATCCCAAATAGGTTCTTAGCATTTTTTGGAGGTCGATATGAACAAGGGAATCTTTTCTTGGAAAAAAGATGGCAAGTGAATATGTTTTGATTACAATATTGTGATATGTAATAAAGAAATATTGAGTAAGTCACATGGTGATAACTCAAGTATGTTCAAGCATAAGAGTATTTAAAAAAATTCAAAGAAAGTTATATGTTGAAGCATTTCTTGAAAATAAAAAATCGTAATATGGATGATATCTCAAGTGGAAACATATTTTGGTTTCAACCAAAGATAGTATGGGATATAAGGAGTAAATCACTGTAATAAAGAACGATACTCTACCTAAATTTATTTGAGAAAATATCTTGAGAACAACAATGCATTTCACAATATGATTGGGTGTTGGGTATTTTAAAGAAACAAAAGGTTTTGGTTACTATATGAGTCTTGTTTAGGAAGATGTTGGTTTACAGCAAGCTCCTAAAAGATAGACTATGTGAATAAGTCCGAAGAAGGAGTGGGAGATTCTAAAAACCTGCGGATACTTAATAAGTGGATAATTTCAGGGTTATCTGAAGGCATTATAATGTTTCAGATATACCATATTTTACTAAAATATCTAGTACTTACCATATTCTAAGTGGGAGTTGAGATTCATTACATGAATCAAATCCCAAGAGAAAATGACATGATTTAGATGCAGATCATTAAGACTAGGGCTATGTATATCTAGTTGTTACCCCAACTAAGGGTATGTTTGATAATGTGTTTAAGGAGACTAAAAGTGCTTTTAACACTAAAAAAGTTAGTTTGAAAAAAAAAAAAAGTACTTATTTGGTAAAAAAATTAAAAGTGCTTTTAAGGCTTCAAAACGTATAAAAATTGTCAAAACGTACTTTTGGCAAAGCTTAAAAATAAAGCTTTTGCTCACAAGCGCTTTTTGACTTAAAAGCTTTATTTATCAAATGGAATTTCAAACAGGCTTTAAGTTTGACATAATTGTAGGAATGCATAGGGGCATTCAATGATTATGATTAAATCAACGAGTAAAAAGAAAATAGACAAGAAGGATAAAACCTTGAAAGCGAAGGTGACCGAACAACCATAAAGGAGCGAGCACCCCAACAACAAAACCCAAACAGAAAATGCAGTACTGAGACAATAACAGTAACATATTGTAGGCAATGGTTTCATATTATTTAATGCTATTTAATGTATTGTTTAGGATTACTCATTAATTTTCGGTTCGAGTAAAAATACCATTTTGCACCAAATATTTTACAAGTATAAAAGATAAAAAGCTGGATATATGTGAGCTAAACGCGTACAACATGATTTCAATTTTCTGCATGAGGAAACTTAGAATATTTGTATGCTAGATAAGACCCAAGAGCCATCCCTACAGTAACCGCTATTATAGTTTTCAATGCTGCCTCTAGATCTATGCCAAGCGAACCCTTTTTGCCAAGTTGTTGTAGCATCTTGAGCAAAGGAACTTTCTGTTGTTGTAGCTTCTTGAGCAAAGGAACTTTCTTAGGCATTGATAAGGACAGAATGCCATTGATAAACCTTGAACGTATTTCGTCTACAGCGTAATCATTTGAAATATTGATTTTTTTAGAAAAGCAATTCCACATATTCTCCGGCAAAGGTCGTTTTCCGCTAACTGTTATGGATGTTCCAAAGCAGTTGATATAAATCTTCAGTTGCTCTCTTTTGAATCCTACAAATTTAACACGAGAAATTTAATTACCATGAAAAATGAAGCCTAAGACGACCATACTACATAAATTTATGTAAAATATATATATAAAAAATGAATAATAGTATATGCACATAGAGAAAGAGGATACAAAAGAGTTGGTGTCGTTCAGCCTTACAGGCCTAAGTCCTCTACTCATAAATGCCCTTAAGACTACATCTTTATTTTATTGAATTGTCTAATACATTTAGGTTAATATGCTCTACTTATAGGGTGATTTTGGTAGGTGGGGTAGACTAAAAAATGGTAGGGAATTGATGAGAGTCCTACAAGAAAACTAAATCATGCTTAACATGAATTTTAGCATTCCTCCTCAAAGCCAAAATAGAAGCTTGAGTTTTTTTTTTTTTTTTTTTTTTTTTTTTTAAAAAAAAGGAATTTATTTATTATTTATTATTATTATTTTTTGCTGAACTAGATCTAGTGTGGCAACTGGCAAGCATCGATATCTAAGTGTGAGTTCGGCCTTTAGAACTGTTGATGAGCCTGGATCCACTCCGCCGCAAAGAAAATCTGATCGTGAGCACGACCTGTGAATCTGTTGGTGAAGTAGATAGTGACCCCGTATGTCAGTAATGAAAGGCTAAATGTGATCTTAGATGGCCATAATTCGGTATGATGAGGAAAAATATGAGCACAAGCTCAGATAAGGTCAGGAGAAAGAGTTGTCGTGGGCGAGACAATGGATAGCAACCTTGGAGAGTTGCGAAGGGAGGCTATTGACAGTTGGAGTATTGTGGCTAGAAGACACTGGTGACAGCCAGAATACATCGAAGACGAATACAAAATGATGGCTAGGAATGCTGGTGATGACAACTGATGGTGGTGACGACAAGAGGTGGTTGGAGTTGGAAATGTCAGATGAGATGCTTCAATCAGAATTATTCCAACGGCTTTGGAAATGTCAGATTTGGAGATTTTGAGGGGTGTGGTCATCACCATGAAAGGACGCTTGGAACAACTAGGAGATCGCCAAAAACAACACCAATAGGAAGACAACGTGGGAGAACAAGAAGAAGTTGTTAAAGGCTAAAAAAAATACGTAGCTTTGATACCATGCATGTAAAAATTATGTAAAATATAAAATAAGGGAATAACAGTAAAAGCAAATAGAGAAAGAGAACAATGAAAATGTGGGGTGGTTCAACCCTAGAGATTTACATAACTACATCCACCACTTATAAATGCCCTGATGTTTTTGAGCATTTTTGTTTTTAGTTTTGTTGTTGTTTTGTTATTTTTGTGCCAAGATTCGGTCTAATTTCGTGCTGGTTTTGCTGCTGTATCCAAGAGAGGACTCTCAGTTGCAGTTATGGTTGTTAGATTCTCTAATAGTAAATTATCTACAATGTTACCACGTGTCTCTCGTCTTTTGCTATCTCTGATGAAGTCCTTTCTATGCTGCTAGCATCTCTAGACTAGATTGCTGTTTTTTCTATTTCTGTTGTTATTTGCTTTATTTGTAGTGCATTTTATCGTGCATTTTGTGTAGTTTGATGGGTCACTTCCAACTTTGTGTTCAGAAGCATTTTCAGCTGGTTTCTTATTCTTTCTTCCATTGAGATCAAGAATGGGAACGACCCCTATGTAACATTTTCCTTATTTGCTTAGAATAAATAAATAAATAAATTTTCCCTATATATTAATTAAGCCTCACACTGATCCTGTAATAGGTTGATTAATTTGGATTATCCAAAGTAACTACAATGAACCGTAGTTGTTATTAATGTTTTTGAAGTATCACACACATGTCTAACATGAGTAATTCTAAATGTCACTCCATGTTCCTTTCGTGTCTTCCTAAAACTAACGCGTCTTTAAAAATTATTATTGGCTTAAAATTTAATAGTGATATATTCAAATATAATTATAATTTTAATAACCAGGTCAGTTTTGGAAAGACGCCAATGAGACATGAAGGACATAGAGGTGACATGTAACATTACTCGTCTAGCATAACCCTAAACTGTGACACAACATATATATAATTATAGACCATGCATGAGCCTTGCCCGACATGCATTGTCATATATATATATATATATATATATATATATATATATATAGGGATATAGAAAAAGTACCATGGAGATGGACGTCAAGACGGTCTTCTTTCTTCCCTCTATACCATCTGCAGTAGGGCTCAATTTCAATGTTAGTGCGCTTTTGGGTAGCGTATCCATCGTTGATTTCCATGCGATCGATCGATGCTGCCTTTTCTTTTCTTCAGTCAGCTACGTTATCTTAGCCATCCATCTATTTGGTTCTGTTTTATAGGTTCTGAGACAGACATGGAAAACGTTGTACGTGTAAGAGGTTGCTTTTCTTATTGAAAGAGAATCCATGCTTATTCTTGGCTCATTTCCTAAGCTTTTTGGGTTCCTTAATTAGGTACTCAACTTTTAGGTGTGGATGATCTCTTTCTTTGCCAATGAAGTAAATTCGTTGCTGCCTTTCTTGTGAATCAGGTAAAATCATGATGATGAAGTAGGATCCTTTTTATATACGTATGGAATTGAAAATTAAATTAAATTCATTTCAAAACAAAGATGTAGTTACCATAATTCATTTCATATTTGTTATGAAAATAAAGAGTAAAGACTTTTAAACATCAAAATTCAAAATATTTCCTTCATTTTTTATTTGTCACGTGTGAGGGTGTTACGGGATAAATATGGTAGGTTCTTAGAAGGAATATCTAATTTTATACATGATTTTATTAAAAGAAAAATTTTGTTTTCATCTTGTGCCTATCTCTTGTTGTCCATCTTCGTACAAGAAATAAGAAAATTCACCATTAAATATATGAGAGCCAATGTAGGTTCCACATATTCAATTGTAGATTTATAAAAGAGTTGGACAACAAATGGGTTATAAATATGCTTAACATCTCTCTTTTACTAATATTTCACTACAATGAGATAAGATCCAAACTAATAAGAACTCTAATCTTGAAATAATGATAAAGTTAATTCTAATTAATTATAATCATAATTTTAAAATAAGGGATAAATGTAAAAATTGATCATTGTGATTGACCTAAATTACAAATTATTTCATGTGGTATAAAAAACAATTTATAAATCCATGTAGTTGGCCTAAATTACAAATCACTCATTGTGGTATAAAAAATAATTTATAAGTCCTCACAGTAGGTCAAAATAACAGTTTACTTTATAAAATCAATTTTCGTTAAGTAACCTAACAGAATCCGTTACTTTGTCACATTATAATGTTACAGCAAATTAACATAATATCTTCTATCCCCAAAATTTTACTCCGTGCGTAACCCTCCCTAATTATTAAATAAAATTCTAATTTAAGACAACTTATAGTCCTAAATTATCCTAATCTCATCCTGGGCGCGCAGAATTGCTAATGAGCTTCCAAGATTTTTAATAACCTCTAATTTTTTTTTTTTAAAAAAAAAAAATTCTCCTAAATTTTATGTTTTTTTTTTTTTTTGTTTAAATTTTTTTTATGGGTTCGATTCTCCAAAATAAATTTTTTACCCTTAAAGATTTTAACTTTTTTTACTTTCGTCCCCCCTCATCTCAAATCCTAGTTTTGCCCTTGTTCATCGATCCTTAATTAATAATTAAGTATTATAATTTCATTGTTACATCAGTGGATGAGAGTGAGATTAAAATTACTTTAACACAACGTGTCGAAATATTGTACTTGAGTGAAGATGTAGGAGCGGCAAAAATGCTAGTTGTGTAGGAGTCAGTTATTCTTGGTTGTTGTTATGTCTGCAACTATTCATCATTTTGTTATGAGTCTTGCTATGTGGGGCTGGCAAAACAGGTATCTGATATGACCCATTTACGACCCGTTTATCTTATGCATGTTTTTTTTTTTTTTTTTTTAATTTTTAATTTTTATTTATTTTTTAATAAGGTTTATATAGGCATCATAAAAAATAGTTACATGCACACATATTGCTTTTCTTCATCTTATATATATATACTCATTCATAGCACAATTGTGAGTCAAATTGTAGTGTTTCCCTTGGTGACCATGTTGAATTGTAGTGGGAAAGAGAGAACTTCTTGTTTTTACTCTTCACGTGCAACTATATATATATATATATATATATATATATATATATATATATATATAGTGATTTGAAGGATTTATAAATATTCATATACATGAAGAATACTTTAAAGTATATATATATATAATGAATTGTAGTATTTTTAATATACATACATCGGGATTGCTTCAAAATATGTAAATATATATAATGTTTTGAAGGATTTATAAATATATACACGGGAATATCTTAAAGTGTATATATATATATATATAATGATGGAAGTATTTATAAATACACGTATATCTGGAATGTTTCAAGACATATAGATAGATATGATGATCCAAAGTATATATATGTATATAGTTGTAGTACCTCGGCGTGCACATGCAGGTGCAACAAGGTTTGAAGTATACTTAACTATATATCGATATAAATATATAATAAATGAGAGTAATCTTTTTATAAACAGAATAATTTAAAGTACATTAAGATATATATATATATATATATATATATATATATATATATCCTAAGGAATAAAATAAATTCTGGAAATTTATTGGGAAGCATACCTAAACACCTAAATAAGTTCATTCTCAATTGATTAGCAAGCCAACTCATAATAGTAGTATAATGTTTTGCTGTGACGTGTATGAGGGTAGTAACGTGTCTGTATTTCCTGCAGGAGATTAGTTAGTAGTCAAAGAAAATTTTTACTGCAGTCAAGAGGTAAGTGAATTTAATATCCCTTCCAGAAAAATTATCATGTCATGCTATTTATGCAATTTAGTTTCAAACTGCAAATGGTTATTTTGTTTATACTATGAAATTATGTTGCATGCATGACAAGTTTGAGAAAAAGAAACTTGTGAAAATAATGATGTTTATAAGAGATTTTGAGAAAATGATGATAAACCCTCCTACATGTTGCCATAGAGAAGTACAAGAAATAAGAAAAGAGTGTTATAAAATGAGGGCACATGTAGGGAGGAGTGTATTTTTGGCCCAAGAGAAACAAGAGAGAAGCTTGGTATCGATGCTAAGGATGGAAGCGCAACCGCTGAAAGAGGCTCTGCCAGAAGGTGGTTCCATCATAGTAGTTTTTTTTTGCCATGCTGAGTGTACCCAGAGTTAATCAGTTGGCTAGGGGGCGGGGTTGCGGCCACAGTATCTCATCTCAGGTCGCAAGGACCGCGCAACCCTAGTATGCGGGGGTAACAGTATACATGGGCCTAGTATGAGATAAAGACTATAACAAATTTTATTGATGATAATATATTTTATTTGCTTTCTGTTTTCTTTAAAAATATACCGGGAACATATGTAGCTATAAGTTCCATTTTTTGAAACGGGATAAGGAGTAAAACTGCTTATGGTTGTGGATTTCACTTACTGTGCCCCTTTGGGCTCATCAGTTTTATTTCTTGTTTTAGGTGGTGATCAGGTTGCACTAGGAGGCCGGAATGGGGGCGGGCATATTTAGGATTTCTTATGATTTCATATTAGTCAAGTTAATAAGTGCATTGACACAGTTTTCTTTCGGAGAGTGATGAATTTATTTTAATAAGGAACATTATTATCGTTGGTGAGACATATTTTTGTTAAGCATAGATATTTTAGTTTAGTTATTAATTTTGGACATGATATTCTAGACTTTCATGCATTCATTTTTTTATTCTAGTATTGTTTAGTTGATAAACCTTATGGATCTTTGCGAGTAAGAAATTTTTAACAAACCTAACCCTAAGGGGCTGGGGATGTTACAATTTTGGTATCAGAGCAAATGTTATAAGGTTCTGTAGACTTAAAAAATTAGAACTATTGATAGAAGTAGTGGGGTAATGGGAAGCCACATTCCGGCCAAGTAGAGTCTGTCGTTGTAGTCACTTATAGATAGTACATGAATACATTATAATTGCTTATTATTTTCTTTTCTTTTACCTCGGTCGTAGAACAATGGCACCCCCGACTCGTAGCCGTACTAACAACACCGAGGAGGGTCATACCAAGGGCAATGAGGCTGGGAACGGAGGAAACACCACTGCCAACCAGCAACCGGAAGCTTTGACTGCGTTGGCGGTGCAGCTTGTGAGCTTACTGGCAATGGGTTCCAATACCAAGGGAGGAACAACCAGCGAAGGACATCGAGGGTGTACATTCGAAAACTTTAATCGGCAACACCCTCTTGTTTTTGAGGGACAATCCGACGCAATAGCTGCTGAAAACTAGGTCTTACAAATAGAGAAGCTGATGGATGTGATGAACTGCACCGAAGAACAGAGGGTCAAGTATGCTACCTTCTACCTCACTGAGGGAGTTGAACGATGGTGGACCGCTCAGAAGGAACACCTGTAACAACGACTAGGTGTTGGAGCAACCATTCCTTGGATGGACTTCAAGGAGGCGTTGTTGGAGCGATTCTTTCCTCAAACTACCCAACAGGCCAAGGCCCAAGAATTTACAGATTTGATTCAAGGATCAATGACGGTGGAGCAATATGCTGCCAAGTTCATTGAACTTTCTCGGTTCGCGCCTTACTTAGTGTCCACAAAAGAGCTCACAGCAAGAAAGTTTCAACGAGGCTTACAGCCGCGCATCATGAACCAGATCGTGGGATTCGAGATTGGCAAACTGACAGACTTGATCAACAAGGCGGCAGTGATTGAGCGGATACAGAAAATCAACTTGGAATACTTTAATCAGAAGAAGAGAACTGCACCGCAAGGAAACCGCTCGGGGGGACAATCATTCCATGCCAATAAGAGGAGACTTAACCAACCAGCAGAGAGGAGTTACACACCTCAGCAATTCCATAACCAAAGAGAGGGCGAGCAACACCCATCCTGCCAGAAGTGCGATAGGATGCATACTGGGAATTGCCTTTATGGGCAATCAGGCTGCTTTAAGTGCGAAAAACCTGGACATATTGCGAGGGACTATAGGACTCCTGCCAACAACCAAGCCAATCAGAACCGCCCAGAGGGACAGAGAATCACGGCGCCTGCTCAAGTGTATGCTTTGACACCAAGCGATGCAGCGGCGTTAAACGACGTAGTAACGGGTACTCTTCCTATTTCGTCTGGTATAGCTTCTGTTCTTTTTGATTCAGGGGCAACACACTCGTTTGTATCGTATTTCTTTGTTAAAGCCTGCTGTCTGGAGTCTGAAGCCTTAGATATAAATTTAGCAGTTGCTACACCGGTAGGGAGTACAATTTTATGCACCTCAGTAGTTAAGGATTGTCCTATTTTAGTTGAAGGCGATGTCATGCCAGCGAATCTCGTTATCTTTGAGATGAGCGGGTTTGATATTATTTTAGGCATGGATTGGCTATCCATGTATCATGCTTGCGTGGACTGTTTCCACAAGAAGATCATGTTTAGACCACCGGGAGCAGCAGAGTTCAAGATTCGGGGGAATCAGAATACCGGCACATTCAAATTGATATATGCACTACAGGCAACCAAATTACTGAGAAGTGGGTGTTCAGGATACTTGGCTTGCGTGACAGAAGAAAAATTGGGATGCAAGATTGAAGAAATACCTATAGTACGAGAATTTGCGGACGTTTTTCCAAAAGAGCTGCCAGGGATACAGCTGAACAGGGAGACCGAATTCACCATTGACTTATTACCAGACACCGCACCCATATCCAAGGCTCCGTACAAAATGGCACCGCTGGAGGTCAAGGAACTCAAGGATCAGTTACAAGAACTTCTGGACAGGGGTTTTATTTGCCCTAGTGTTTCTCCATGGGGAGCACCGGTCCTATTCGTGAAGAAAAAAGATCGATGAGACTATGTATCGACTATCGGGAAGTGAATAAGGTGACAATCAAAAATAGATATCCACTACCGAGGATTGATGGCCTCTTTGACCAACTCCAAGGGTTACAGGTATTCTCTAAGATTGACCTTCGTTCTGGCTATCACCAACTCAAGATTCAAGAGAAGGATGTACAGAAGACGGTGTTCTGAACAAGGTATGGGCATTATGAATTCTTAGTAATGCCTTTTGGGTTAACTAATGCTCCGGCAGCTTTCATGGATATGATGAACTGGGATTTTCGAGAGCTTGTCGATCGGTGTGTGGTGGTATTTATTGACGACATCTTAATCTACTCAAAGAGTAGGGAAGAGCATGAGGAGCATTTGCGGACGGTGTTGAGCGTCTTGAGGAAACACCAGCTTTACGCGAAATTCAAGAAATGCGAATTTTAGTTAGACAATACGGCGTTCTTAGGGCACGTTGTTACCAAGGATGGAATTGCAGTAGACCTAGGGAAAGTGGAAGCAGTAGTCAATTAGGTGAGGCCGTCAAACGCCCATGAGGTGCGAAGTTTTCTAGGTCTTGCCGGCTATTATAGGAGGTTCGTTGAAGGGTTTTCTCGGTTGGCGGCACCGTTGACCAGACTTACAAGGAAGAATGAGAAATTTCAGTGGTCGGAGGAGTGTGAACAAAGTTTCCAAGAATTGAAGCAACGTTCAGTCACCGCACCAGTCCTCACTCTCCCATCAGGATCGGATGGATTTGTAATTTATAGTGACGCCTCACACAAAGGGTTAGGTTGCGTACTAATGCAGAGAGGGAAAGTAATCACCTATGTCTCGAGACAATTGAAGACTTACGAGTGCAATTATCCGACTCACGACCTAAAGCTTGCTGCGGTAGTCTTTGCTCCTAAGATATGGCGGCACTACTTATACGGGGAGCGTTGTGAAATCTACACAGATCATAAAAGCCTAAAATACTTCTTCACCCAAAAAGAGCTCAATATGCGCCAAAGACGTTGGCTGGAACTCTTAAAAGACTATGATTGTACGATCAACTACCACCCAGGGAAGGCGAATGTAGTTGCTGATGCTCTCAGTAGAAAAACCATAGCTGGAAGCGTATCTGCCATGTTCACTATGCAAAAGGAACTACTCCTTGACTTGGAGAGAGCCGGTGTAGAGATGATGGTGGGGGAAATCCAATCTTTCATGAGTAGCCTAGGCTTAGAGCCGACTTTAATGGAGTAAATTAGAACCGCCCAGTTATCGGATAACGAATTTATTAGAAGCCGTGAAAAAGTTGAAAAAGGGGTACAATCGGATTTTCACATTGGTGGAGATGGGATATTAAAGTTTCGCAACCGAGTGTGCATTCCCAAGGACGCAGAACTGAAGAGAGTCATCTTGTTAGAAGCCCATCAATCCCTATATACATTCCATCCAGGTAACACTAAGATGTATCAGGATTTACGTAGAAATTATTGGTGGAAAGGAATGAAGAAGGATATTGCACGGTATGTAGAACAATGCCTCACTTGTCAGCAAGTCAAGGCGGAGCACCAAAGACCTGCAGGACCTTTGCAACCCCTACATATTCTTGAGTGGAAACGGGAACGTATTTCGATGGATTTCGTGTCAGGCTTTCCTCGAGCTCCTAGTGGCCAAGATACAGTATGGGTCATTGTTGATCGGTTGACTAAGACTGCGCACTTCCTACCCATCAAGATGACCTACAGTATGGATTGACTTGCCGAGCTTTACATCAAGGAGATCGTACGATTACATGGGATTCCTGTGTCGATTGTGTCGGATCGTGATCCAAGATTCACCTCTAGATTTTGGAGGAGTTTACAGGAAGCATTGGGAATAAAGCTAACCTTCAGCACAGCATTTCACCCTCAAACAGACGGACAGACTGAACGGATCATTCAAACCTTGGAAGACATGTTGCGACTATGTGTTTTGGACTTTAAAGGAAGCTGGATTCAATACATTCCATTGATAGAGTTCACTTACAACAACAACTATCACGCTTGCATCGAGATGGCACCCTATGAAGCCTTGTACAGGAGGCGGTGTAGGTCGCCATTATATTGGGACGAAGTAGGAGAGAGAAAACTACTCAGGCCAGAGATCATTCAAGACACTTGTGAGAAGATAGCAGTGATTCAGCAGAGATTAGCAGCAGCTCAGAGTCGATAGAAGAGCTACGCCGACGTCAGACGACGAGAACTGGAGTTCGAAGTCGGCACAAAGGTCTTTCTCAAGGTCGCCCCTATGAAATGAGTAATGAGGTTCAGAAGAAGAGGAAACTTGAGCCTCAGATTTGTGGGTCCCTTTGAGATTCTCGAGAAGATCGGCATGGTGGCATATCGTTTGGCACTACCACCAAACTTGACAGGAATTCACAACGTATTTCATATATCCATGTTAAGGAAGTACGTACTGGACCCCATGCACGTATTGGAAAGCGAGCCCTTACAGATTCAATCCAACATGACATATGAGGAGACGCCGACAAGAATACTGGATAAAAGGGAATAAGTCCTCAGGAACAAGACTATCTCTTTAGTGAAGGTCTTATGGAGTAACCACTCCGTGGAAGAAGCTTCATGGGAATTGGAGGAGAGCATGGGGGAAAAGTACCCGTATCTGTTTGAGTGAAAGCTGACGGGCCTCAAAGCGACTCTGGCACATCAGGTACTTCCTATGGTCAGTGGGTTAGTTGTTCACCAAATTCCTGGGACAGAATTTTTATAAGGGGGGAGGATTGTGACAATCATAAGTCCCTTTAGAATATTTTTAGTTGCCTCGTAGATTTTTTTTAAAAAAAGGGTGGCTTAGGTTAACAATGAGAATGGACGAATTAAAAATATATAATAATAATAATAATAATAATAATAATAATAATAATAATAAGTAAATAAAATAAAAGAGTAAAATATAAATAATAGTATATATATATATATATATATATATATATATATATATATATATATTGAAGCCCTAGGCGCCGACTACCAAAAGAAAAACCCTAAGCTCCTTGAAAACCTATTTCCTCTCTTTTATTCTGCCTATTTAAGGGAGTGAAACAAACTCTTGCCGCACACCAAGAAAGAAAGAGAGAAAGGAAGAAAGAAAAACAAAACAAAAAAAAAAAAAAAAAAAAGAGAAATTTTCCCTACCGCTCACTTTTCCTCCTCACGTTGCTCTCCCTGTTGTGCGTCAAGTATGGCCTCACAGATTGCTTTTCTTCATCTGATATATATATACTCATTCATAGCACAATTGTGAGTCAAATTGTAGTGTTTGCCTTGGTGACCGTGTTGTATTGTAGTGGGAAAGAGAGAACTTCTTGTTTTTACTCTTCATGTGCAGCTATATATATATATATATATATATATATATATATAATGAATTGTAGTATTTTTAATATACATACAACGGGATTGCTTCAAAATATGTAAATATATATAATGTTTTGAAGGATTTATAAATATATACATGGAACTACCTTAAAGTGTATATATATATAATGATGGAAGTATTTATAAATACACGTATATCTGGAATGTTTCAAGACATATAGATATATATGATGATCCAAAGTATATATATGTATATAGTTGTAGTACCTCGGCGTGCATATGCAGCTGCAACAAGGTTTGAAGTATACTTAGCTATATATCTATATAAATATAGAATAAATAAGAGTAATCTTTTTATAAACAGAATAATTTAAAGTACATTAAGATATATATATATATATGAATCCTAAGGAATAAAATAAATTCTGGAAATTTATTGGGAAGCATACCTAAACACCTAAATAAGTTCATTCTCAATTGATTAGCAAGTAAACTCATAATAGTAGTATAATGTTTTGTTGTGACGTGTATGAGGGTAGTAACATGTCTGTATTTCCTTCAGGAGATTAGTTAGCAGTCAAAGGAAATTTTTACTGCAGTCAAGAGGTAAGTGAATTTAATATCCTTTCCAGAAAAATTATCATGTCATGCTATTTATGCAATTTTTTTTTTTTAAACTGCAAATGATTATTTTGTTTATACTATGAAATTATGTTGAATGCATGACAAGTTTGAGAAAAAGAAACTTGTGAAAATAATGATGTTTATAAGAGATTTTGAGAAAATGATGATAAACCCTCCTACATGTTGCCATAGAGAAGTACAAGAAATGAGAAAAGAGTGTTATAAAATGAGGGCACATGTAGGGAGGAGTGTATTTTTGGCACAAGAGAAACAAGAGAGAAGCTCGGTACCGATGCTAAGGATGAAAGCGCAACCGCTAAAAGAGGCTCCGCCAGAAGGTGGTTCCATCATAGTAGTTTTTTTTTTTTTTGTCATGCTGAGTGCACCCAGAGTTAATCGGCTGGCCAGGGGACGGGGCTGCGACCACAGTATCACATCCCAGGTCACAAGGACCGCGCAACCCTAGTATGCGGGGGTAACAGTATACATAGGCCTAGTATGAGATAAAGACTATAACAAATTTTATTGATGATAATATATTTTATTTGCTTTCTGTTTTCTTTAAAAATATACTGGGAACATATGTAGTTATGAGTTCCATTTTTCAAAATGGGCCAAGGAGTAAACCTGCTTATGGTGTTGGATTTCACTTACTAGGCCCCCTTTGGGCTCATCAGTTTTATTTCTTGTTTCAGGTGGTGATCAGGTTGCACTAGGAGGCCGGAATGGGGGCGGGCATATTTAGGATTTCTTATGATTTCATTTTAGTCAAGTTAATAAGTGCATTGGCACAGTTTTATTTCGGAGAGTGATGAATTTATTTTAATAAGGAACATTATTATCGTTGGTGAGACGTATTTTTGTTAAGCATAAATATTTCAGTTTAGTTATTAATTTTGGACATGATATTCTAGACTTTCATGCATTCATTTTTTTATTCTAGTATTGTTTAGTTGATAAACCTTATGGATCTTTGCGAGTAAGAAATTTTTAACAAACCTAACCCTAACGGGCTGGAGATGTTACAATAAACGGGTACCTATTTATTTTCCAGGTACCTATTTTGCCAGCCCTATTTGGTAGACCCGAGTAGTCCCCATGTTTGCCCAATATGACGTGGCCTTGTCCTATATCCAAACCTTTTTTTTAAAAAAAAAAAAAAAAAAAATTAAGGGAGAAAACACGTATCACTCAACCCAGATTTTTTCTGAAAATCACTCCCCCTCTTCCTCTCTCTCACTACCTCTCTTCACACAAGCCACTCTCAGCGGTGGGTGGTGGGCGGCCGTCGGTGGTGGAGAGGGAAAATGCATTTTGACAGTGGGTTGGAGATTCTGAAATTTGGGAATTTTGACAGATGTAGCTCGTCGCCGGAGATGTGGGTGGCTCGTGTGAGGAAGGTGAACCCTTTAGGGTTTTGGTCACCCTAAAGGGATTCAGTCATCCTAAACTCGTTTCTAAACCCTCAAACACGTTTCTAGATTAAAAACTATAAAATAGAGGGGGAAGGGGAGCCCTTTAGGGATTCACCCTAAATGGATGCAGTCATCCTAAACTCATTTGTGGTCTCCGGTGGCCAGCTGTCGGTGAGGGGAGAGGGAGAAGGAAAGAGGAGAAAGAGAGAGGGGGAGAGATTTGCGTGAGCATTGTGAGAAGAGAGGAAGAGATGGAGATGAAAAGGGGGAGGCGATGAAATGGGAGAAGAAGAGAGAATGTGCAGTTTTCTAACTTAATTTTTTATTTTATTTTATTATTTTTTTTCGAGTAATGCTATAAGTCTTCTTAGAGTCTTCCTAGAGTCATCCAAAATGTGATGTGCCTTTTAAAATCACCGTTGAATTTGAGATGTGATTTATTGACTTTTGATCTATTGGTGATTTTGAAAGCCATATTACATTTGAGATGACTTTAGGAGGACTTTAGGAAGACTTATAGCATTACTCTTTTCTTTTTTAAGTCTAACATGGCTTGGGCCACGTCAAACTTGGGCAGACCCTGAGCAGACATGGGTCTGCCGAATATCTCAACTCTTTTGTTTTATCTAAAGTTGTTGTAAGTTAACAAAAGTAGAAGAAATTATCTCCCGTGCTAGAATATTACGTACAATTTTTGAAATATTATGACAATATTTTTTTTAATATTATGACATTATTCTTTATTTTTATATTTTTATATTTTGTTCACCATAATTATTGTAAATAAATTTATATTATTTCTTGATTTTTTACTTATTGTGTCCCCATTTTTTATTGGCCTTATTCAACTATATGAGTTATCAGTTAACGAATTAAGAAAAAGCGCTAGCTATATCTGTGATATCACTTTGAAGTGACTAATCAATTTGGAGTCTATTTAAAAATTGTTATAATATAAAGATAGTCATTGTAGTCTATTTAAAACTAGTATAATTGATGTGGTATTTTTGTGACCAAAAATATCAATTATAAAAATTACCACTCGTAATAGGACGAATCCCGTAGGATATGGCTATATTGCGGGTGTCGACCCTCAATGACTGCTGGGGTTTTGTTATCAAATTTGAAATATCAAAATTAACTTAATTAAAAGAGATTGACTTTGATTGCAAAATTAAAAGATATTTAAAATAAGAGAGAGAGTGTAAGGTATTGACTTCATCTCTATCTGCACAACAATGCCTAATCATATTTACTTTCAGAAATTCATTCTATGCATATTATAAATAAACAAGAAATTACCTTATTAAAGAATAAGCATAATCTATCTTTGGTTGGCACGGATCGTCGACCTAACTACTAAGA